>NW_007727127.1:221038-222357 GCF_000696425.1 Galeopterus variegatus | reverse complement strand
CAAAAAAAGACAAAAAAAAAAAAAAAAGATTAAATATAAAGATGTAAACACAGTGAAAGGATTAAAAAATATAACATGCAAAAACAGTAATCAAAAGAAAGTTAGAGTGGCTGTATTCAGATCAAAGTAGACCTCAGAAGAAGGAATATTACCAGAGATAAAGAGGGAGATCGCATAATGATAAATGGGTCAATTAACCAAGAAGATAAATCAATCCTACAAGTTCATGCACATGAAAACAGAGCTTCAAAATGCATGAAGCAAAAACTGGTAGAAGAGAATGGAGAAATAGACAAATATGAAATCATAGGTGGGGATTTTAACACTTCTTTCTTAGTAATCAACAGAACAAGTAGACAGAAAACTAATAAGAATACAGAAGACATAAGCAATACTATTAAGAAACTTGACCCAGCTGACATTTCTAGAACACTTTGCCCAGCAACAGCAGAATACACATTCTTTTGGGGTTTTTTTGCTATGCAAAAACTTTTTATTTTGGTATAGTCCCACTTGTTATTTTTTTCTTGTGTTATCTGTGCTTTAGAAGTCTTCTCTACAAATTTTTGCCCACACCAGTGTTTTCAATCATTTCCCTTATTTTTTTCCTAGTAATTATATAGTTTCAGGTCTTACATTTAAGTCCAACCTATTTTTTAAAATTTAATTTAATTAATTAATTTTTTTTTAATTTTTAATTTTTTTCCTTTTTGTCTTTTTTCGTGTCCGGCAACGGATCACAACCCTCAGTGTTGCGCCCGTACCGGACCGGACCAACAACGGGATCGCAACCCTCGGTGTTGCGCCCGCACCTCGCTCAGCCAGTGAGCGGGAACCGGTCTGTGTGTGGGATCCGAACCCTTGGCGGGAGCGCCACCGCACTCCCAAGCGGCGCACTGTAGCAGTGCACCACTGGGCCGGCCCAGAATTTAATTTTATTTTAACAATATACAATGTGGTTGATTATTGTGGCCCATTACCGAAACCTCCTCCCCCACCCCAACAACCTCATAACTGTTTGCTTGTCATAACAACTTCAAGGAATTGTGATTGTTGTGTCTTCTTCCCTCCCCCCAGTTTATTTGTGTATTTATTTATTTATTTTTAGCTCTCACACAAATAACTGAGAACATGTGGTATTTCTCTTTCTGCACCTGACTCATTTCACTTAATATAATTTTCTCTAGGTCCATCCATGTTGTTATAAATGGCAGTATTTCATTCTTTTTTATAGCAGAGTAGTATTCCACTGTGTAGCTATACCACATTTTCCATATCCACTCGTCTGATGATGGACATTTGGGCTGGTTCCAACTCTT
>NW_007727127.1:214437-220702 GCF_000696425.1 Galeopterus variegatus | reverse complement strand
GTTCCAACTCTTGGCTATTGTAAATAGTGCTGCAGTGAACATTGGAGTACAGGTATACCTTCGACTTGATGATTTCCATTCCTCTGGGTATATTCCAAGCAGTGGGATAGCTGGGTCATATGGTATATCTATCTGCAATTGTTTGAGGAACCTCCATACCATTTTCCATAGAGGCTGCACCATTTTGCGGTCCCGCCAACAGTGTATGAGAGTTCCTTTTTCTCCGCAACCTCACCAGCATTTATCATTCACAGTCTTTTGGATATTAGCCATCCTAACGGGTGAGATGGTATCTCAGTGTGGTTTTGATTTGCATTTCCCGAATGCTGAGTGATGTTGAACATTTTAAAGAATTAATTATACACCCTGAAACAATAAAACTTCTTAAAGAAAACATAGGAGAAACACTCCAGGAAGTGTGACTGGGCACAGACTTCGTGAATATGACCCCAAAAGCACAGGCAACCAAACGAAAAATAAACGAATGGGATTATATCAAACTAAAAAGCTTCTGCACAGCAAAAGAAACAATTAGAGTTGAAAGACAACCAACAGAGTGAGAGAAAATATTTGCAAAATATACATCTAACAAAGGATTGATATCCAGAATATACAAGGAACTGAAACAACTTTACAACAACAAAAAACCAAGTAACCCAATTAAAAAATGGGCAAAGGAGCTAAATAGGCATTTCTCAAAGGAAGATATATGAATGGCCAATAGACACAAGAATACACATTCTTTTTAGGTACACATGGAACATTCACCAAGACAGGCTGTCTTGTGGGCCACAACAAATGCAGAAGAATAGAAATCATATAAAGTATGTCTTCTGATCACAGTAAAATTAAATTAAAAACCAATGACAAATATACCTGGGAAATTCCCAAATATATAGAAGTTAAAAAATATACTTCTAAATAACTCATAGGTCAAAGAGGAAGTCACGAAGGAAATTAGAAAGTATTTTGAATTTAACAAAAATGAAAACACAACATCAAATTTGTGGGATGCAGCAAAAACAGTACATAGAGGGAAATTTATGGCATTAAATTCTAATATTAGAAAAGAAGGGTCTCAAGTCTATGATATATGCTTCAATTAAGAAATTTAAAAAAGAAGAGCAAATTAAATCTAAATTAAGCAGAAGAAGGAAATAATAAAGATTTGAAACCAATAAAATTGAAAAAAACTCCACAATTATGCCAAAAGCTGGTTCTTTGAAAATATCAATAAAACTGATAAATTTCTTGCCAGAGTGTTCAAGAAAAAAGGAGAGAAGACATGAATTTCCAATATCAGGAATGAAGTTAGGGGCATCAATCCAGATTCTACAAATATATAAAGGATAATAAGGAAATATTATGAAATTATTATACCAATAAATCTGACAACTTAGATGTTTTCCAACAAAGAAAACTGTGGACCCAGATGGTTTCACTGGCAAATTTTACCAAACATTTAAGAAAGAAAATATATCAGTTTTACACAAACTGTTTCAGAAAACTAGAACACCTCCCATTTCATCTTATGAGATCAGTATTACCCTAATACCACAACCAAACAGACATTATAAGAAAACTATAGACCAGTATTCTTTATGAACATAGATGTAAAAGTCTTCAACAAAATAACAGCAAATCTAATCTAGCTAATACAGAAAGGATAATAAAAATGACCAAATGGGATTAATAGTGGAATACAGTGTTGATTCAACATTCAGAATCAATCAGTGTAACTCACTGTATCAACAGACAAAAGAATAAAAGCCATATGACCATCTTAATTGATGCAGAAAAAGCATTTGATTAAATGCAATATCCACTCTTGATAAAAACTCTTGGCAAACTTAAAAGTGAGATTCCTCAAACTGACAAAGTCTGCAAAAAATTCCACAGCTAGTATCATCCTTAATGGTGAAAGACTAAATGCTTTTCTCCTAAGATTGGGAACAAGGCAAGGATGTCTGCTCTTTCCATTCAAATTCAGAATCATGCTGGAGATTCTAGCCACTGCAACAAGGCAAGAAATATAAGTAAAAAAACATACAAATTTGAAAGGAAGATATAAATATTAGTAGATGGCATGATTGTCCATGTAGAAAAATCCCAAAGAATCTCTACCTACTCCTGTACAACTATTTCGATAAATGGTTTGGCAGTTCCTTATAAATCTAAATATGTATTTGACATATGATCCAGAAATTCCACTGCTTACTTTTTGCCCAAAAGATACAAAAACTTATGTTCATACAAAACATGTACACAAATGTTTATGGTAGTTTCATGCATAATCACCAAAAAAACTGGGATAAACCTAAATGTCCTTCACCTGTGTGGTATCTCCACACCATGGGATACTACACAACAGTGAAAAGACCATTTATTGATCCACAACAACATGGAGGAATATCAAATGTATCACGCTATGAAGGAAGTCAGACTCAAAAGACTACATACTGTATGATCCATTTATATGATATTCTGGAAAAGGCAAAACTGTCGGCTCAGAAAACACGTTAGTGTTTGCCAGAGCCTGGAGGTAGGAGAGGGGTTGACTACAAAGAGGCACGGGGGATCCTTTTAGGTAATAATATTCTGTACCTTGATTTTGGTGGTGGTTACACAGCTGTATGCATTTGTAAAACTCATAAATTGTACACTAAGGAGGGTGTTACCTATCTTTAAAAAATGTACACATCATAAAAATTGTTTTCATTTTATTTTTGGAAGGTTGTCCTGAAGTAATTACACAAATGCTATTCGACTTACTACTGTCTTTGGAAATGTTATTTTCTTCTTTTAGGTTATCCCGACAGATTTAGAAAATAATTAATTACCTCATTAAAAATAACTTTATGACTTTTAAATACCTTTTAAAGTATGTATTGATTCTGCTAAGGACTTCTCTATCTCCCCCTCTGTGGGCCATGTTGAAAACTCCCTGTGTGAATAAGTGTGCCTGGAAACCACATTTTAACCAGCACCACAGGTGATTATGATGCAAGTGGTCCGAAGACTGTTCATGAACGCTAGGAGGCAGAAGAGCATTGTGGTGAAGAGTGTGAGTTCTGAAATCAGACTGCCTTGTTTAAAACCCTGCCTTGGGGCTGGACGGTTGCTTGGTTAGAGCGCGGTGTAATAACCCCAAGGTCAAGTGTTCTGATGCCCATACTGGCCAGCTGCCAAATAAATAAAAATAAATAAATAAATAAATAAAAATATAAATAAATAAATAAATAAAATCCTGCTTCAATCACTCACTCACTGTGCAATGGATGGGTCCTGTGCCTTGGATTCTTCTTCTGTAAAAGGTGGTAATCAGACAGCATTGACCTCAGTAGATCGTTGCGAGGATTAAAAGTGATGATCTACGTAAGACAGTAGCATGGTGTCGGGCACCTACTATATTGTCATTGTTCTAAGGGACACATGTGGCGCTCTGGAGTGCTGTTTAGGAAGCTCACTCTCATGAAGAATAGGCTTTGGCCCAGATGTAGAATTTCATAGGGTAGAGATATGTCTGTTTCCATGTTCATTTCTAGAGTTATTTTCTCCCCAGGTGCTTCACAGTGGACTGGGCAAGCCTCACACTGTGAAAAAGAGCAGGTAATTGTGTGTGTGTGTGTGTGTGTGTGTGTGTGACAGAAAGACAGAGAGAGTGAGAGAGAGAGAGAGGGAGGCAAGGAGGGAGAGAGATGCACCACGATAGGATTTCCCACCCTCTTAACAGTCACAGTGAGGGCCAAGTTTCTAATACATAAAGCTTGGGGGACACAATTCAAGCTGCAGTGAGTTTGTGGGGGACATAATTCAATCCACTACAATGTCTGAACCAATTCCTTCCCACCCTCCACCCCCAATGAGCTGTTATTTCTATAAATTTGCTATTACCTTTCTTCAGTCAGTCAGTCAAGTCTTGTTTTGGGACTTGTCTACTTTGCATCACTTTGCTATAATCCCGTATATGAACGCTTTTTAACAGTGTGATTCTCAGACATCAATTTTATTTCCCTATTTCCAGAATTTTTTCAGGGCAATTTTGTAATCAACTCCATGTACATCCTACCATGTCAGAAAGACCTGCCTTGATTTTTTTTCTTGAAACAGCCTTAAACATATATGTAAAAAAATATGATGTATTCCTGATGCTTGTGTAAGTTCTATATATGGTAAAGGAACTAACAAATGTTAGATGTCCCCAAATATGATATAATTTACCACCTGTCAGGATGAAAATTCAGCCATGTATATGCTGCTATCTAAAGTATAATAATGAAGAAATTCCAGCACATGAATCAAATATGGTGTTGCAGATTCTAACATGAATCCAATGTACTATCAAACCAGACAGGGATAGCTTGGATTTTTTTTCCTGAAGACTTATTTCACTGAATAATCATGAGCATTGTAGATGTGGTGAAAATTATCTGTAAATATGTCTCCTTATGAAAGCAGAAAGTACGTGTGACCAACCTAAAACAATTTGTTTCCATTTTAAGATGTCTGCTTGAAAAGCAGCAAATGTGGCTCTGATGTCATTTATAGTTTGGGTTATAAAAATGGATTTTTCCTGGAGGGAGAACAGCCTTTTCTGTATTCATACATAACAAGCTACACTTTTTCGAGATTCCGGGCTCTCTGTCTGATGTCATTTATAGTTTGGGTTATAAAAATGGATTTTTCCTGGAGGGAGAACAGCCTTTTTTGTATTCATACATAACAAGCTACACTTTTTCGAGATTCCGGGCTCTCTGCCCCCAAGGGTGGTATGGGTGGGGGAAGGTGGAGTCTGTGGGGAAAAATTCTTTGTGGTGGGGGAACTGCTAGCCCCTAATGCCTGCTCCTATCACATCTAAAGCTTTTCCAAAAGATGAGCATGGAAAGCTAATACTTGGAAAGAAAGTTTCTATTGCAGAATATTTTAATAGGTGCATTCAGTATTGACTTTGCCAATTTTAAGAAACCGTATGGGACAAAGAATGCTTGGTAAGGGAAAACCATAACTGGAGATGCAAACTGTAGGGGGTCTCACAATGCTGTGGTTTTGGTTATCTAGTAGCCGAATGCCTTTCCTCTGATTTAATGAGTTGTGCACACAAGAAGTTTGAGCAAGATCCTAGGCTAAGTTGTAAAACAAGCTCAGATTAGCTATGGCTATTAACAAATCACAGTTTTCACCAGAGATGGAAGAGAGTTCCGTCTGATTTTCAGGTTGGTTGATTGCTCAAATATCCTTTTTCATAAATCTGTTCTTCCTCATTTTCTAACCAGTTTGTGGTTGTGCAAAAATAGTGGTCTTCTTTCACGCCAGCAGAGATGTGGTTTTTTCGTGGTATGTTACATAAACTCTTTAAGATCACTGATTATGTACACACACATTTGGTCTACTATAAAATATTCAGATTTTAAGTTTTAAAGCTTTCTCATCGTACAGTGCCAATTTTCTCTGTGTGTTCCATATAAGCCATAAGTCTGAATGTTTCATAGTCACAAAATAAGGAGGCTTTATAGTTTCAAAATAAGTATATCAAAACACAGTGGCATGAATTACATGTGAATTGAGTGGAGAGGAAGCAGCCACTCATAAGACCAAACACACACGCATACGAGTACAGGAGACAGAGATTAAGAGGCCAAGGATAGGGTTGTTTTGAGAGAATACTTAAAACAAGATGAAAGAGCTTTGGATCTTTGAAAATGCCCCAGAAACTGAATAAAAACAACAGCCTTCTCTCTTTTATCAGAGCTCTGACTCATAGACCTGCTATTAGAAGGACCTTACTTAGTTGAAATATATATTATAAAATACATATATTTCTTTAAGTAGCTTAAACTATTATATGTGCAGATTTCTTTTAAGGATCCCAGAAGCCATCTTGTATATACACAACATAAGTACAGAGGTGGCTTATTTTATAGGTAAAGAACCTGAGTCACAGCAGGTGTTAAATTGAAATAGTAAATCTTCTTGAGATACTACATAGGACTCTAGTTTGACACCAGTTGTACCATCATAAGTTAGAATTAGTCAGTTGTATTTATGATCCATCAGGGTCAAGCCTTTAATATCATGAAGAAGCTGTGCCTGGGCCGGCCCGGTGGCGCACTGCTACAGTGTGCCGCTTGGGAAGTGCGGCAGGCACTCCCGCCGAGGGTTCGGATCCTACATACAGACCGGTTCCCACTCACTGGCTGAGCGAGGCGTGGGAGCAACAGCAAGGGTTGCCATCCCGTTGCTGGTCCCGGTCCGGTACGGGCGCGA
>NW_007727127.1:208795-214036 GCF_000696425.1 Galeopterus variegatus | reverse complement strand
AAAAAAAAAAAAAAAAAAAAAAAAAAAAAAAAAAAAGAAGCTGTGCCTTAGGAAAGGACAGCTTAGGTACAAAAAATATATATTAAAATCCCTAACTTACACAATTCTGTTTGAGAAACTGATTTGTTTAGTGGAGCTGGGATTTAGTTAAACGAAAATTTGAAGGACTCTGCTATGAGACTAAGTTTAAAATCTCATAAAGATGAGGCTGCTTATCTCTGGGACTGCTTAAGTAGCTTGTCTAAGAAGAGCTAGGTTCACTTCAGCCTTAGAGCTCAATAATCACAACCATAGCTACTATTTGAGAGCTGACAGTATATAGGGCACGGTGGTGACAGCTGTACAGACATGACTCATTTAGTTTTCTTCAAAACTCCATGAGTCTGTGTGAGGGACACCATGATTGCTCATGTGCTCTGAGGAGCACTCTATTTCTGTTCTTATAATGATTGGGTACACCTACAGTCCAGGAGGAATTAGGGCAACTTTCAAGTGTCAAGATTATCAAGGGATGTCAAAACAAGGGCCACAAAACCACATTTCCTCAGAGCAGCTTTCCCGAACACTCTCCTCCCCTTACCCCACCCACCACCAATTAAGCTAGGTCTCTTTGTTATAAATTCTCCTAAAAATATGTATACAAGTCCCTTCTTGCACTCAGCAGTTTGTAATTATATATGTATTGCATGATTACTGGTTGGGTCTGCCTCCCTACTAGACAGTGAGCTCTATGAAGGTAAGACATGGCGTTTATTTTCCTCTCCATTCCACTAAGTTCAACACCTGGTATATTGCATGTACTCAATAAATATTTATCGAATATGTGAAAGTGGTATTTCTTTGTCTTTCTGACGATATTCCTGGCATAAACTGAAACAGTTGTGAGATTGCCATGGGAGGGTAAGGTTCTGCAAGCAGGTGAAATGCCATGGCTGGCACAGAGGTAGGCCGATGAGCCAGCTGGGAGGAGTTCTATACAGCAGAGGGGGAAAGACTTTCACAAGTAGATAACTTAAGTTTGCTGCCTGGCTTTGTGTTTTTAGGTTTGAATGTTTCATAGTTCTGTGTTTTACATTTCTTTCTCCCACTTCCATCTTTACTCCCTTGGTTTGAAGTCTCATGACGGGGTCTGAGGATAGACACATTATAAAGAGAAGCTGTCATCATGGGTTCTAAGAGAATGTTTTCTGGAGAGTAGCTTTGCAGAGACAAAAGTCACATTAGGACTGAACATTTTTATTATGGTAGCCTTGGTTGATGTTTTACAGTTTATGAAGCTCTCAGATCATCTGATTCTTACAGATGTATTGTCAAGTAGACAGCTCAGAATAATGGCACTCACTGTATAGATGAGAAAAGGGAGCCTCAGAACAGGTTGATTTATCTAAGTTAAAGTGAAAACAAGAGCAAATTAACATTTTTGAGTGCTTCTATGTGTCGAGGCAGTACATTAAGCCCCTTATATTTAGGGTGTATAATCCTCAGCACATCCATATGAGATATGTAACCATTATTATTATTTCCATTTTACAGATGAGGAAACTGAGACTCGGCAAGGTCAAGTATTTTGCCTCAAATTGCATAACCAAGAAGCACAGAGCCAGGTTTCAAACCCAGATAGGCTGTCTGAAGAGTACAGATAATGAACTGCTATGTTAATGAGCAACACTGGGAAATCTCCAATGAAATACACTGTTATTTGTATTTGCTACTATAGGTCTTTGGACTCCTGGTTCAATTCTTCTACTTCAGGCTGCTATTTTTCTAAAATCCTGTTTTCAGTTTCACCTTGACTTAGAATTTATCAATTGGAGGTCACAGCGATATCATTGTATATGATGGAAACTATATCAACTAAGTTCAGCTAAAAATCAGCTACATTTATTCATTTAAAAAAATTGTTGAATACATTTGCTAATTTTATTTTTTAGAGGTGCTTATCACTTAATAACCACAGGACACATTCTATTGAATATACTGGGGGAAACTTGTACCTTTCTCTAAGGTGTACAAAACACTATTAAGCATATGGGGTGGGCTGGTTAGCTCAGCTGGTTAGAGCATGGTGTTACGACACCAAGGTCAGGGTCAAGGGTTTGGTTCCCTATACTGGCTAGCTGCTCCAAAATAAAAAAACATTAAAAAAAAAATCTGTCCATAGATTATCTAGGCAACAAATCAACAGAGTAACCATTACTCTTTCAGAAGGAGAGAAGAAATCTAGGGTTATCAGAGGTGGGAGGGGGGAGTGAGGGGGGATGGGGAGAGATTGGACAAGGGGCATAAAGAATAAGTATGATTTATAACAATATATATGCAAGTAATATTGATTTGATCAACATGTCAACATTGAACCCCCAAAATATGTATAATCAATTATGATTCAATAATTATTAAAAAAAAATCTGTCCATGAAAACGTGATTATATGAGTTCTTTTTAGACCATTATGCCTTCAAGGAGATAACAGTGACCGACAGTAACCAGCATGTTTTGTTTTCTATAGATCTGAGTCTCCCTCCCCATGGGTTCTCAACATTATATTTTGTAATTGAAAAGAGAACATAAAATGCCATACTTAGTAGCTTAAAAGAACAACAACAAAAAACCCTTGCCAAGAGATCTAGATAGGAAAATGATGCAGCCAAAATTTTGGGCCTGTGCAGAGCTGTTACGCAAGTTAGACACCTGAGGTCGGAGAGTGGAGCTTTGAGCAGAGGGTGTCATTTATGTGTCTTTTGAATATCACTGACTACATTTCAAAGAGAGGATATTAGCTCATATTTGGCTTTTTTGTGTTATCTGTGCCTCTTTCCCTCTCCATTATGGATAATTGAGATTTTAATATACAGTAGTGACATTCTAGCAGATGAAGGAAGGGGGCAGTCCCTGAGGGCAATCTGAACTTCTGCTTAGTATATTTATTCTTGCTGTTTTCCTTCCTCCTCATTTGTAATTCAGGAGGCTCTCTGAGAAGAGAGAGACAGCAAAGCTTCTTAGATGGATCGAAGGACCACGAGCTGGGATACCAGGTTCTATGAAAAGGTCTGCTATTGAATTTGCTCTGCTACCTATTGGCAAATCACTTGATCGCACTGTGCTTTAGTTTTTTCCTGTGCTTGCTAAATGTAAATAACATGTAGTTGAGTATTTTGTGATTATTATAGGGTATTTTAAACATGTGGGTGATTTATTTTTCCAGGCAGGCTGCTCAGGTATAAAGCAAAATCTGCCTCTTCGAGATGGTAGGCTTTGTGGCAGTCAATTGACCCCAAATCCTTTAGCCTCTAGCAGCCATCTACTTGCTTCTTGTTCATCTGACACATTTTGCAGTCTCTGAGCTGTAGCTCAGCAGGCTTACTTTTCAGTTGGGGCATACCTTTTTGTCTCCTTTGTCTTCAGATATGAAATATGCCATTTTACGCACTACTGCTGCTTTCACCCTCCTCCCCCATTTTAAAAAGATGAAGGCTTTCCTTTGGGACAGAGCTGCTTTATCTGTGACACCAATCCCAAGAGACGGGAAGGAGGTGACATAGTAAACAAACAGTATTTGCATTTACTACTATAGCTCCTTTCTGATGATTTGAGCCAGGACCACTGGAAGTTTGAACTAGATTTACCAAGGTACAGGCTCTCTGGGGTGTTGGCAGGAAGCTGTCAGGGAGTATACTGGAAAGAGAGAGCACAAAGTACACCCTTAACCCATGCTCCACCCTTTTTTTTTTTTTGGTTACGGCCTATGTTACATTAGGTAATAAACTATTCCTGTATGTTAAAGGTGCCAAGCTGAGAGTCTTAAGCTAATAAAAGTGTTTGTGTAAGGAACGATTTTGTACATCTGTGGGCCAACATCCCACTGTTTCATTAATGAAAATCTCTGAAGTGCAATATGGAATTAACCAAAATATTTCTTTTGTTTTGAACTAAAATAAAATGTATTTAACATTACTTCTGGTGCAGTTAAATTAAAGGCATTTTCCAAACAAACCTAGGAGAGCATTATTAAAGTAAGAGAGTCCATGAAATATTTTACTCCTTAGTTGGAGCTTGGGTAGCAGCAGGAAGAACTTCAGACACAGGAACACAGCGTAACCCTCCAGTTTTGAAAGGTGTTGCTAGGTCTCCTCTTGCTGCTATAAATGTTCAAAGAAACATCTGGGTAAATACGGCTTCCAGATCAGTTCGCTTTAAGTGTGTTGGGTCCAACTTCCTTGTGTTCAAGGAAACAAGGCAGCCAGGGACTCTCATTTGGGGTCTTCATTCTTGGGCAGGGTCAGCAATATCTCGAAACACTTGGAGGTGCCCCAGCTGCAGTAACCTCCAACGAAGGCAGAGCGTTCACTGATGCCTGTTAGAAACGTCAGCAATATCTCGAAACACTTGGAGGTGCCCCAGCTGCAGTAACCTCCAACGAAGGCAGATCGTTCACTGATGCCTGTTAGAAACACATAACGACTTGTCAGGCTTGGGGAACAGGGCTGGAGGAGCGGGGTAGCGGTGGAGGGGAGGTATCCCCTTCTTCTAGATTCTCGCCTGCTTTGCACCTCCTGCGAAGCAGGGTGGAGGCCCCTGGGGTGGTCTGGCTCGTCGGCTCTAAATGCAAATTGGAAACTACGCACTGAGCCAGAAACAAGAAGTGGCAGTGTTCGTCTCTGGGAAGGACTTTGGGTCCGAGTATCCGGACGTACGAAAGGGATGAGACGCCCCTTCCTCATCCCTGGGTCAACCTGCGCGCCCAGGTTTAAAGTCCCCCCGGGGGCTGGGATGAGGGGTCCAGAGGCAACAACTAAGGCGAGGAAGGACCAGAGGGCAGGGAGATTTCAGTTATCGCCTTCGGAAGTGACCTCCCCGGACCAGAAAAATTAACACCACCTCCGCCATTACTCGAGTCCGCAGCAGAGCGGGGAGACAGGGCGCACGCCGGGAGGATGCGCGCTCCGCGGGTCCCGCCTCCCGACCAGCGCGCTCACTGGGCGGCGGGAGCGCGCCCGGAGAGAACGCGCCCGCCCGCTCGTGCGTGCTCCGGGTGGAAACTGGCGCCCGCGGCGGCGGCGTTCCGCGCGCGAGAGGAAAGGGGGAGGTGACGGCGCTGTGCTTGGCCGCCCCTCTCCGCCCCCCGCGTCGGCCCTGACGGGGCTGGACCGGCTAGTTGGGCGCGATGGCTCGAGCCCGGATGGCGGCGGCGGTGGCCGGGGGTGGCGGCGCCTCCTCCTCCTCGCCCCCGCTGTACGGCCAAGGC
>NW_007727127.1:201077-208341 GCF_000696425.1 Galeopterus variegatus | reverse complement strand
AGCCCCGCATTGTTCCCGGGTCCCCGGCGGCGGGGCGGGAGCCCGGCACCCGCGTCCGCTGCCCGCGGCGAACGGAGAACTTCGGGGCGGCGCGGGCCAAAGCTCACAGCCGGCCCCGGGCCCGGAGGAGGAAGAGACCCGACCGATCCCGTGAGAAACAGAACGAAAGGCGGTCCTTCTTTTGTCGAGTCGAATCCCTGAACATACAAAGGGTCATAAAGAAATGTACCCGTGCTTCGTGAGCCATTTAACTCTCCGGGCTTCCTCGGGTGGCATTTTCCCTAACCGCCTGAAAGATATGCTTGACAGGTCCTCGCTCCGGTCCTACCGAACCTCCCTCCTAACTGAGAGACGTGTCCTTTACACTTCGGTTTACTTAGCTGACCGTAAAGATTGTGATAAGCAGGAAGGTGATGCAAGCTTTTTACAGGAAGGATTTTTAAAACAGAACCTGCATGCGTGCATTCTTTTAAGAGTTGTGGGTGTGGATCAGCTATGCGACGTGACCGGTTCGGTAGTCTTTTAATTGCCTCACTTTTGTGCCTCTTAGAGAAGTATGGGCATATCAGCTGTGGGATTGAGAGTGAGATGGTGCATGTTTGACCTTAATGTAGTTTGCGGTTAACGTGACGTTCCTTGAAAAAAGGCTCTTGAACTCTGCCAGTGTTGGCTTACAAGAGCTGGCATTTATAGTACATTTTGCCTTTCCAGGTTAGTAACTGATCATTCCACATCATCTTGTGTCTCATCATTTTCATAGGTTTCTCATTTTCCTTTGTGGCTTTTCTTATTATGCTAGGTGTTCACAGAATTTACACCCAGGTCGATCTCATGTGTTTTAACGAAGGCAAAGAATTATCTAAGGAGGTTAAGCAACTTATTTAGAAAAGTAACATTTAGCTTTTGTTTTGGCTCTGTTTCCATTTTTAAAAGAATCCTACATTTTAGTAAAAACTTAAAAAGAAATCCTCCAGCGATTGCAATTTGTTACGTGATCACTCCTGAGATATTGTTAGGATTGTACATAAATTTAGAACATAAATTGTCAAACCACATTTATTGCTATGGATCTTATATAGAGGAACAACTCTAAAGTACTATTGTGTTCACTGTACAGTTATAAGAATGTCACATATCCATATAGAACATGGGTAATGGATAGAGCAATGAATTAGACATGTCATTTTTAACAAGCTGTTGATAGAAATAAGGCCCTGGATAGGAAAAAAAGGGGCTTATTTCCATGGACGTGGCATTATGGTTGAGTGTCTTCGTTGCCGGTTTTTATGATAACACTTGTGATTACTTCTACTGCAGCAACTTGATATGTTTTTAGTGCTCACAAAAGAATTGCACTTATTTTAAAACTTGAAAAACTGTTTAAAAGCGTGATTTTTATAGAGGCTAGGTAGAGTTATAACTGTAGACATATCCTCAGAATATCTTGCAACAGAGGGTATTTTCTAATTGTGAACCTTTTAAAAGCTGAATCTGTCAAATTCTAACGAAAACTAATACTGGTTTCAGATACCTCGTTTACTTTGTTATGTTTCTGAGATAGTCAAGAGTGTGTGTGTTAACCAGTTGCACTAACAATTTGGCAGATAATTTCTCCAGGGTGAAGACTAATTTGGTGCTTTGTGAATATATAGGGGGGAATCAACTCTTTTCCTTAGAATAATGAATCCAGACATTATTTTGAGATCAGTACATTCACATTATAAAAACAATTGTCCATGAGTAAAGATTAAAATGAACAAAAGAAAAATTTGTATTGAAACCACCATGAGATAAAGTGAAATAGGAGACTGACCTTTCTCCATTGTGGCTGAGTTGATGATTTGTTATCCAACTTATATTCCAGGATTCTGGGTTTGCCTTATTACTTTGTTGCTTGTGAAATAACTTTAATGATTTTACCCCTTCCAATTAATACTTTTATACGAGGTCTTCTGGTGTTCATTTGGGTGTGTGGGTTCCATAGCCAGCCACGTCTGGTTCTTTTGGAGTTGCATGAAAGTAGAGTTATGGATTTGATTGAACTATACTTAGCACAAGTTTTCCTTCTGGTTATTTTGTTAAGGAATTATGATGGATGATTCTATGGTTAAGAGAGATCTTGGGCAATGTTTATTCATTAAAAATTGCCATTTAGTTAGTATAGCCCGGAGATGCAAAGCTCCTTTGGGCTAACGCAGCTCTAAAACTATAGTACCAGTGCCATTTTAATAACTTGGTTCCACGTGCTAGCTTCAAAACTGGGATTATATGTCACTTTGGCCAAGCAAGAAGCAAAGGCTTCTCTCAGAGCAGAGACATGGCCTGCAGGCCAAATTGGTCTCACTTTTTATGCAGTCTGAGAATCGAGAATAGTTTTATATTTTTGGATGGTTACCAAGAAAAAAATCAACATATTTTGTAATATGTGAAAATTTCATATATGAAATTCAAATTTCAGTGTTTACAGGTAGAGTTTTGTTGAAACAGAACCACCACATTTGTTTACCCATCTTCCATGGGTGGGTGTTTCCAGGCTACAGCAGCAGAGTTGAGTAGTTGTAACTATATGGCTTGTAAGCCTAAAATATTCACTATCTAGCCCTTTACAGGAAAAAAAAAAGTTTTTCCAAGAGAAAATTCCCAGCCTCCTTAATCATCATCATATTCTTAATCACAGGTTGCAGGATAGGTAGATTGACTCACTGGGGAGAAACTAGTAGATGTTACTTTTCAATCTTGGCAGACTCAGGACTTAAAAAGAAAACAACAACAAAAAGTTAGATCTCGTCTTTTTGATGCATTGCACCTAGAGCTTAAAGTTAATGCAACTGTTATGAAGCTATTGCAACTTGAAAGGACCCTTATGCCCCACTAACTAGGTTCTTGGTAATAACTGTCATTCGACATTGATGGAGTGAAAAAATTCTTATAGAACTCTCTGGAACCAAACCATGACAATTTCTCCAGGTGACAGACTGCAAGGTTTTTTAAAAGCGCAGTTTATATTCAATATCTGGAATTATTAAGGTGTAACTTAAAATTGCAAGTATGTATGTATCTATGACTTTTCTTAACCTTATATAAGCTCAGAACTGTGCTGTGCCACAAGCGATGATGGATTCAAAATAGAATTGGAATCATTTTTTTTTTCCAAATGAAAGAATACTTGGATGTCACAGCCAGAGTCATTATGAAAGGATAGATTTGGTTTTCTGTCTCGTTCCCCCTCATTTACCTTGTGGAGGCTGACCAAAGTCAGGTGTGAGTTAAAAGTGCTTGAGGGCACTCAGCCAGCTAGCCACAGGGACACTGATGGATTGGTGTCCTCCTTGGAACTGCCTTGGAGAGTCTGGAGGCCTTTGCTAGCCGAATATCAAAGACACTTTGGAAGGGGTTTCTTTCCTTCCTAACAACCTGCGTTGAAACCCTAAACAAGTGTTTGCTTCACTTTCACAGAATACTAGGATCTCTTTCTTCTGCTTGATATATCAGGAGTCTTTACGTCCCCCTTTGAACGTGCCCTAGAAGACCCTAATAACTTCCAGTAAAAAGGCTCTGATGTTTAGACTCTCTGAAGTTTTGTTAAAATCTTAGGATTATAAAATACTGAGTATTTGAAATGAGGATTGCCAGTAATTTATTTGATAAATCAAAGCCAAAGCAATATATTCTAATTTGTATAAATCATTCCCCCTCCCCGCCATGGGTGTGAGGGTGCCTCTGACTGCACATTGAAATCTCACCTAAAGAGGTTATTGGGTTGGGTTTGAAGCATTCGTAGAAAAATGGTGAATGATTTGAATATTTACTCCTGTGCTATGCTTAGATGTAAGAAGGTGTCAGTGGTGAAATGTCTGGACTGATTGGATTGCACTGAAGAATCTTAGAATGAGACTTTTGAATCCTTAACTGTCAAGGTCAGTGTGGACGGATTTGGTCTGACCACTCCCTGCAGTAGAAAAGACTCAGTGTTCATGGACCCTGAGCATTGGAGCCGTTCTGATTGTTTTTGGTGGCACTGAATGCCTCCAGTCTTTGGTTAGCCATTTCTTCTGAGAATGGATGGGTGCCCAGACCTAAAAGTGTGGTTTTTGGGCATTCCCTTGAACTGTACTCCTCTGACCAGCCTTTCTCTTGGACAGGAAGGGGAAGGAAATACAAACAGTTATTGGGCTGTGTTGTGTGACAGGCACTTTAAATAAATTATCCCCCTTGCTCCTCATAACATCTCTCTGAGGTAGGTGGTCCCATCGCCACTTTACAGACAGCAGATTGAGGCTAAGAGAGATGAGACTTGCCCAAGAGCACAGAATTAATAGATGGCAAAGTTGGATTTTGAACACAGCTTTTCAGGTTTCTTTTTTTTTTTCCTTTTTGTCTTTTTTCGTGACCGGCAACGGATCGCAACCCTCGGTGTTGCTCCCGCTCCTCGCTCAGCCAGTGAGCGGCCGGTCTGTATGTGGGATCCGAACCCTTGGCGGGAGCGCCACCGCGCTCCCAAGCGGCGCACTGTAGCAGTGCGCCACCGGGCCGGCTCGCTTTTCAGGTTTCAAGGCATAGGCTTTTTCCACTGCTTCATGATACCCCTCCTAGTAAACCTGGTGTTGTCTCAGGGGTGGTGAAAGTAGGCTTGCCTTCTTAATAGGAAACCGCCCTCACTGTAGTGGGACTGTGTAGACAGTGAAGTTAGGTAGCTGTACGCAAAACCCTAGTTGAAGACTTTGTAGTTTGTGAGTTAGAAGAGAATGGAATAACTGCTTGAAGTCCTTGTGCATTCTTTTTGTAAAGCTTAAAGTTGAAAAAAAATTCTTACCTGTTGTGTCTTTTTTCTGACACCAACTGGTTTTCCAATTTTCTGTTACCAACTGGGTGTTCAACAATTCAGTCCTATACTGACACTAACTAATTGGAGTTAGGGTCAGAGTCTGCAGGACTGCCCTCATTTCAGAGGCAGGCTGCAAGTCACGGATCCCCAGGCTGCCAGTGCTTCTATCCAACTTGGCTACAGATCGGGGGTTCCCACAATCCCTCCCCATCAGGTTCCATAATTTGCTAGAATGACTCACAACTTAGGAAGACACTTTACTTACATTTATTGGTTTATTATGAAGGATACAACTCAGGAACAGCCAAATGGAAGAGATACATAGGGCAAGGTATGGGAGGGTAGAGGTGGGGCAGAGCCTCTATTTCCTCTCTGGTGAGCTACCCTTCCAGCATATCAATGTATTTAGCAACCCAGAAGCTGCCAGAACCCCATAGTTTAGGGCTATTTATGTAGGTTTCATTATGTAGCATGATTGATGAAATCATTGGCTGTTGGTGATTAAACTCAATCTTCGGCCCCTTTCCCATCCTTGGAGATTGGGTGGTGGGGCTGAAGTTTTCCAACCCTCTAATCATGGCATGGTCCTCATCCTGAAGCCATCTAGATCTACTACTCCCCTTCCAGGAGTCATCTCATTAACATATAGATATACTTTTATTACTCTGGAGATTCCCCATGGGTTTTAGGAGCTCTGTACCAGGAACTTGGACAAAGACCAAATATTTACTTTTTATTATACATTATCTGAAATCTGTAAGTTGGTGTTTTTTGGTTTTTGTTTGTTTTTAACTTTCTAATTCTACTAGTGTGTTCAAATTTGTATTTTGGAAGAAAAGACTGCTATATGGTATGCATGTCCTGGTTTTCCTCGGGTCTGCCTGTGATTTCGTAGTTCGTGCACCTTGTGTTGCAACCCTCTGTTATTCCCAGAAACTCCAAAAAATAATTTCAGAAAAACTTTTAACTGTATTCCTTAGTCTGGTAAGCAAATATAATTTTATAGGGAAATTGCATTTCTACTTTGAAGGAGGGAATCATCAACCAAGGTTATATAAATATTAGGAGAAGTTCATAGGCTTAATGAAGGTGTTTTTAAGACATATGACCTAATATTTTATTACCTTAACTAGCTGGTGCTGTACTGTCAAACACATTCAGAATTCCTGTTGTATGTCTGATTTGGCTGATTATTAGTATCTTTGCAGTCTTGTTGAAATTAGGGAGCATATTGCTAACTGTAATTTTTAGGAGATGTTATGTTTAGTTATAACATCCTGCTTTATACTTGGCATCAGCAGATGACTGAGTGGAATAATTCTGGTTTGATTAGAGTTTGTTATTTAAAAGATTTCCTTGGTTATTTAGACAGAACAAAATTTGAATGAGCTTTTTTTTTTTTTTATTGGTTGTGCATATTCATGGGGTACAATGCTGACTGTCACCACTCGTGCCCAAGATGTGATGGCCAGATAAAAACTATGGAACGCTTCATGAATTTGCGTGTCATCCTTGTGCAGGGGCCATGCTAATCTTCTCTGTATCGTTCCAACTTTGGTATATGTGCTGTTGAAGCGAGCACTGAGTGAACTTTAAAGGCAGATGCTAATAAGGTGCTTTTTCAGACACTGTTGTCTCCAGCTGAGGAGTCCAGCCCCACTGTAGAGCTGATGGAGTCCTTCCAACTTGGAAATTTAACAAGCACAGTCCTTTGTTCATGCCTGTGCACCTTTGTCTCTAGTCTTTGAGGAGCATGCATTCAAAGAACTCACCTGCTTGAAAGTGCCCAGGAGCCTACACACAGGCCACCAGCTCTGTGAGCTCAGTACAGCTTTTCATTTAAGCTAGGTTGTCTGAAAAGAGGTAACTCCAGGGGAGCTGCCAAGTGGGCTGCAGGGGCTCCCTCACTGATTTTCTCTCTAGTTGGCATTTTGCCTTAAGGGCAAGATGACTGCTTATTTAAGGCTCTGAAGGTCCCCATCAAGATCATAGTCCCATTACTTGTTTCTCCTGGTTTCTGATTTTATTTTCCCCTCTGGAATGGAAGTTCCCTGAGGCCATTGAGGCCATCTTTTAATTTAATCAGCCAAAGTGCCTAAACCACAGTTAAGCTGGGTTAGTTAGGAAACACTACTGGAGAGTCAGAACAATGGAATTTTATGGGTAAACCTGTTGCAGGAAGTTAGGGACAAGAGCAGGATGGGGAAACCTGGTTATTTGCAAATGGGATAACCTGTATAGCCGGTTTCCTGAGGACATGGGCATGCAGAGCCACAGAAAATAAAGATAGAGAGCTTCACCCCCACAACGGTACTGTTGGGTTGGACCAATGAACTCCCACCGGCTAAGGTGCCAATTAACAGAGACTACCAATGACCAAACAACACGAAACCAGCTGGGAGGACTTAATCCCCGCTCCCCCCCCACGTCCCCCCTCGC
>NW_007727127.1:179913-200884 GCF_000696425.1 Galeopterus variegatus | reverse complement strand
CCCCCCCCGAATGTAACCATTGGTGCTCTTGAGCCATTCTCTCTTGCTGGAGAACCCTCCATACTCTGGTGGGCTGTGCTTTCTCTTTCTAACTAAAACTGCTCTTTGTATTTTGCCTGGAACTCTTGAGCTACACTATCGCTTGAGCCTGCTCAATCTTCTCTGGAGTGTACTTTCTCTTTTACTAAATAAACTGCTCTTTGTTTTTTCACCTCTGGTGTGTCTCATTCCAATTCTTTGTTCAAGACACTAGGAACCTGGACTTAGCTGGCAAAATCTGCAAATTCCCTCGGTTTCCCGTAACAAACCCGTGAAGGGGATCTCAAGCGGTGGCAATTTTGTCCCCCAGGGGACATTTGGCAATGCCTGGGACATTTGGGGTTGTCAGTTAGGGTAGTGCTACTGGCATCTGATGGGTAAAGGCTAGGGAGGCAGGTAAACAACCTACAATGCACAGGACAGCCCCCATAACAAAGGATTATTTGGCCCCAAATACCAGTAGTGCCAAGGTTGAGAAATGCTGGCCTTTAGGAATCTATTACTATCTAGATCACATTATCTTTTCTCTAAACACATCCAGTCCAGTCTGATTGGCAGAATAGTCCTGCTTTCTTTTCTCAAGCAGGCAAACTGAGTAGGGTTAAGAGAAACTTCTTTGAAAGAAACTCTTACAAAACAACATGTACCTGGAACAGGAGCTTGAATCAGCGGGTGCTGCTTAGGGACCTCTGGCTTCCCATTTGAGGCCATAAATGAAATGCAAAGTGCGTGACCAGGTGCCTGGCATATGGTAGGTGCTCACTCAGTATCTTTCTTCATTGCTTGCTTGCTTGGGGTAATGAAATATTGTGGTGAGTGGGTACCTTTAACCACTGTTTGCAGAATTGGGTTTAAGCAAGACCTTGCAGAAACCTTGGAGTTTGAGAAATTGACAGAAACCCGGTGGCAGCTGTCTCTGTGGTTATTCTTATGTTCCCTCCAGCATTTCATTAGAAACTCCAGATTCTATCTTGTTGGACTGCCTGTGATTCTTAAGAGTAATTCGTTTGATGAACATTTATGGTTCAACTGTCTCTGTGCCAGGTGCTGATGTCAGTCATTGTCACTACCTTTATGAGGCTCTTGGTTTGCCTGGTAAGATAGACACTAAACATGCAATTGTGCAGTTATTCAATTCAGAACTCATAAATGTTTCCTAGGACACATGGGATGTATGAGAGGGTATTAGAACAAGGGGACCTAACCTAGTCTGGAAATTCAAGGGAAACACACCTGAGGAAATATTTAGGCTGTGGTTGAATTAACCAGGTAAAGAGGGAGAGCTGGGGTGGTGGGAAATGTAGGGGACAGAGCAAATACCACGTGGGAAAGTCATGGGAAAGGAGCCTTACAGAAAAAGAAAGAAGGGTAGAGCACTGTGACATAGTGTGAGGCACCAGATGTCATGGGTTGGTAGGGAATGTCACGAGGTGAGGCCATGGACACAGAACAGATAAAAATGGGATAGGGCCTTATAAGCCATATTGAGCATTTTGGATATTATCCTAAGATTCCTGTGAAGCAGGGTAGTGACATAATCAGATTTGCATTTTAAAATTTGCATTTAAAAAGAGGTTTGCTAGTTACTTATGCTTTCAAACCACTTTTAATTTCTGGAATATCGAACTGCCACTGATACTTTGATGTATTTAAAAAAATTTTTAAATTTATTTTTATTGAAGCATAATTGATCATATATATTCCTGGGGCACAATGTTGACTATCATCACCCGTGCACAACACTTTTAATTTCTGGAATATCGAACTGCCACTGATACTTTGATGTATTTAAAAAAATTTTTTAAATTTATTTTTATTGAAGCATAATTGATCATATATATTCCTGGGGCACAATGTTGACTATCATCACCCGTGCACAATGTGCTGATCAAATCAACATCATTAGCATGTTCATCATTACAAATCATAATTACTCTTTATGCCCTTTAGCCAGTATTCACAGAGTTGCGCAACCGTTACCACTTTGTAATTTTGGAACATTTCATTACCCCAAGAATAAACCCCATACCTGTTAACAGTGACTCCCCATTATTCCCTCTCTCCAGTCCCTGACAACCACAGTCTACTTTCTATCTCTGGATTTGCATATTCTAGACATTAAATATAAGTTGAATTAAACACTATGCGGCCATTTGTGACTGGCTTATTTCACTTAGCATAATGTTGTCAAGGTTCATCCATGGTGGAGCATGAATCAGTACTTCATCCCTTCTTGTGGCTGAGTGCTACTCTGTTGTATGGGTTTACCACATCTTGTTTATCCATCAGTTGATGGATGTTTGAGTTGTTTCCACATTTTGGCAATTATGTATAATGCTTCTGTGGAGTTGACATTTATGCACATAGTCAGGAAGGACATAGATTTCAACCTCTATCTTTAAAGAGGAGAGCTTCACTTTTTATTCTGTAGCACATTATATTCAATAAGCAGTTTCTTTTCTGAAAGATTTATGTGGCAGTAAAGGTTCAACCACATGTGTTAATGTTGACGAATTGAGAGGAATGCTATTAAAAACCTGGTTTTCCTCTTGGCACTTGAAAGCTATATTTGCCATTAATGGTACCAGTTCTTGCTTAGTTCTTGCTTAGAAGTCAGAGTCCATTGTTGTTTAGATGTCCATTTGCAAATGGATGCCAAGGAATTCTTAGCTCCTCTGTTTCACTTGAATGACTTCTTGTCTATGTTAATAGTATGTACCTGATTACCTATTATCATGGTGGTGGCTTTCACCTTGATTAGTCACTTCAGAAAATAAAAAATAAAAGTCAGAGTGGCCTCAGTATTACAGAGTTCAGAATGTGTACCAGGAGGTCATGAGTATAATAAAAAATGTCTTACAACCTTGCACTGGGGGCATAACTTCAGGCACAGTAAGTATTAAGAATTAGTCAATGATTAAGCAAGAGCATTTTCAGACCAATAAAAAAAGTGTAGGCAGTGAATGTAAGAAGCTTTATAGCTTGTCATATATATAGGGTAGGAAAAATGAAAGTAGTTTTACATAAAACCCAAGCAGTTTTGTTAACAGTGGTTAAATGCCAAATTAGCACAAATCAGTCAACAACTGGAAAGGTTTGGTTTATCCAATTTAGGGTACAGGGTTTGTAAAATGATTAATCTTTGAAATTTAATGTGCCTGTTTGCTTGTGTGTTGGTTTATAACTGGTTCCTTTTAATGTTAGTGTCAGGAATGTTACCTAAGATTTTATTCAACATTTAGCAAGCTTAAGGTGACTGTAAAATTGGTCCACCAATTGTGCAAGCAGTTACCAGACACCTACTACTGATAAATGGTCATATTTGTCAGGGGGAAGCAACTCTTACTGGGAAAAATTGGTTGTTTCATAGCAGATGATAGTAACTGGTCTACTCTACAGTTTCATCACTGTACTTAATGGGCTTACTCTTATTTATTAGTCCATGTTAGAGGAATCTCATTGCTATTATTATTATTATAAGATTCTCACTGTTCACTTTGTACTATATCGAGGACTTGCCTACATTATCTTCAATCCTCATAGTACCCTATCAGGACAGATTAATACCAGTGATATATTTAGTCTACAGATGAGTAAAGAGAGGCTGAGATTAAGTGACTTACTTGTCTGAGTTCACATAGCAATAGCAAGCCAGGACTTGATTGTAGGGCTGACTCTAAAGCTGATGTACAGTCTACTTCCCCACTTCTCTGGTACACTAATTCTAAGTGAAATATTTATTGTGGAAGATTAAAATTTCATCTGTAGTTGAACTTCTTGAATTTTGTTCTAAAAAATACATGCTGGTTGGAGCTCGTTTGTCGAAATCTGGTTCTTAGCACGTTATTACTTTTTCTTCTCATTGATTGCAGTATGACCTGAAGTAACTTAATTGTTCTTGAGAACATTTTGTATCTGTCTGTAAGAATATCTTATGACCTGTTTGTGAGGCACATCTTAAGATTTCTAAAGGTCTCTTCTATATAGACTACAAGAAGAAAGGCAACTTAATCTGGTCACTGGAGTGTTAAATTCTGCTACTTACTCTCCCATTGATTTGTTTGGTGGTTTTGATTTGAGTCATTTGATCATGTGACTGTTTTATCTAAAAACAAGGTTAATAATGCTAGCTATTTGCCTTCTGAGTCAGAGAATCTGGCTTCATGATCTGGTTCTGCCACCTGCTAAGCTTGCTGACTTAAAAGCCTCTTCACCCTTCCCTCACCCTCTTTACCTACCTTGAGAGTTGTGAGAATTAGTTGACAAGTCATGTCTGAAGAAGTATTTTATACTTTATAAGTCATAAGAGTATAAGAGATGAAGATTATTCATAAAGTACCATGAAATTATATATTTGGAAATCTTAGGTTTGATAAGTCTTCTGTTTTTGTTTTTGAATTTTTTTAGGTGACACATCAGTTGTGCGTTTTAATTTTTGTTTTCTTTTTCTTTTTTTTTTTTTAGTGGTATGTGTGCAACAGAGAGAAATTATGCGAATCACTCCAGGCTGTCTTTGTTCAGAGTTATCTTGATCAAGGAACACAGATCTTCTTAAACAACAGCATTGAGAAATCGGGCTGGCTATTTATTCAATTATATCATTCTTTTGTGTCATCTGTTTTTAGCCTGTTTATGTCTAGAACATCTATCAATGGGTAAGTGAATGTTGGACTTTTTTTTTTCCCCCCTTTCTCTTTAGGCTTATAAAAGGAAAAATGAAAAAGAAAAGTTACCTTGTTCAAGATATTGAGCATCTCAGCTATAACACTTCTACTAGTCAAAATGCTTGGCAGTAGGTCCAGTGTTCCAGCTTTCTGCAGATAACACTTTTTAAATTCACCGTAACTTGACAAATAGCCTCATTAATCTGTATTTCTATGGTGGGAGTTACTTAGGGAAATGCTTCTTAGCTTTGATGTACACAGGAATTATCTGGGGATCTTGTTAAAATGCAGATTATGAGTCAGTAGGTCTGGGGCTGGGCATGAGATTCTGCATTTTTAACAAGCTCCCAGGTAATGCCAATGATGTTGGATGCTGCTGGTTGTGGACCACAGAGTAGCAAGACACTTGGAACCAAGCCCTTAGGCTGAAGAGTAAGATCTTTGCCTTAGACACACTTCCAGGAACAAGTATTTTGGGGGGATCTAATTAACCAACTCGACAGTGGGTAACGGCTTGTTTGAAATGAAAAGTACTGGATCTGTTCTTACGTAATTTCCATGCTCACCAGAATTTTATAAACTTATGAAATTCTCTGTCCCCAGAGTGGTTCTTTCATATAAATTGATAGAAAAAACTGCAGGAATTTTTTTTATTTTTTCTTGGCCAACATTTCAAACATCCCCACGGCCCTAGAATCCAGAAAGCCAAAGGGAAAAGCACCAGAGCTCTATGTTTAGAAAGCCTTGTTGGACCACTAAAGCCACTGGTTGGGCCCACTTTTCTCTTTCCCTTGACGTTTGGAGCCAGTTTCTTCTGAATGTCTGGATCCCCAGTCTATCATCTGGTCCATAAATATGTTGTCAGGCACCACAAGCCGTTTCTCAAGATTTCTTGCTTGGTTTTTTTCATTGTTGATGTGAAATTGCCTTACATTTGCCTCAGCAAACAGTTGTTATTTTTATATTGGTAGCTGACTTTATATAATTCGATCTGAAATTTTGTTCCTAAAAGTGGTTGTACTAAATTTCTATTCTATACCATATATTCATTCTTTGGAAATCAGATGAGTCACTGTAGCAGAGATTCTTATCTTTTCTGGGGTCCTGTACCTCTATGAAAGTGATTAAAGGTAGGAATCCTTCCTTCAAAAAGTATTTACATTCAGCATTTTGCATATAATTTGGGGGGTTCCCTTTTCCTATACCCTGGTTAAAATTCCCTGCTCTGGCATGTCAGTTTGATCACAGAGGCAATGAAATTACTAAACCCCTTTGGCTTCCCTTGTCTATAACTCTTCTGCTTTTTTCTTTTGATACCCCCCTACCCCCAGTCCCTCTTGCCCTGATTGTGTCTGATTCTCAGCTGAAAATTTAATTTTGAGCTCATTGGTACTTTTCATCCATGGCAATGGTAGATTATTACTGCAAGTGGCTGCCTCTTGCAGAAATAGTTGTTGCTATGGTACCTTCTTGAATTAACTTAAGATACTTCTCAGACTTCCTTTAGGTTGGAAAGGAGAAGGCCAGGTAAGGAAAGACTTGATATTGTTTTCAGAGTTTATTTTATAAGGAAGAGGCACACCTCCTTTATAGACTAATCTAGAGAAAACTTAGATTGTGGCCAAAGAAAGGATGGTTATTAAGCACTAAAGACAAGTTAGAGAGCTGTATCTCTCCATGGTATGTGTTTACCAGAAACCTTGTATTGGGCTAGGTCATTGTCTTAGTATTTTAGGTGGGACATCTCTTTGTTGTGTGAGACTGCCCCATACAATGCAAGAAGTCTAACTTTTCTGGCTTTGCCTACTAAAGGACAGTAGCGCCCCCAAGTCTTGTAGCTACTTGCAACTCTCCTACCTACTCCCAGTGCCCTCTAGAGGCCAAAACCAGTCCTGGTTGAGAAACACTGGGCTTGATAGATTTTGATTTATTTTTTGACAGTTTTAATCTTTTTGTGGAGTCTTCGTTGCTAATGTTCTTTAGAAATAAGACAGTGCTTCCGCCCTCTCTCTGGTGCCTTTGAAGTGTGGACCAGTCAGATGACCTTGTGAGCTCTCACCCCAGATGACCTCTAGCTCTAGAATTTTACGATAAGCATGTCAAGGGTCCTTATGTTCCAAAGAGATGGCTTGGGAAGCATGTTATTTTATAGCTGGGAAAGTTTAAGCAAAATATCTATTTTGTGGCTTGCTTTTGTCCTGTGGCAAGTCAGCACCACCATTTGAAACATGCCTCCCTCAGCCATGCTGCCTGTAGCCTCTTCCTGCTCAGGCCCTGGTTCCTGTGTGAAGTTTTGTACAGCTCTTTCAACAAGTTCAGTCCCTTTTCTTAGATTTACTTGTTTTTCCACTACAAGATACGAACAATTGAGAATTAAAAGCAACTTGTCTTTTATAAAATATGGTTTTCCTTGGTAAGCAGTTTAGTGGGTAGATCATGTCTGGTGGTCTCTGGGGTCTTCCTCCTTCCCACACCCCAATTTTTTAGCATTTTTCTGGGGCAAAAGACTTACTGTAAATGTTATATTGAATTTGGTTAAACTCTCCTGTGGGAGACACTGCTTTGGGAGCAACTCCCAGTGTTCTCCTTACTTTCAAGTATAAAGCCTTTTCCTCCTTTAAAAAAAAACCTCTTCTATGGCCTTAATGGGAAAAGGGGAGGGGAAGTTTGTTACATGAATTCATTATTTTTATTTTTTCCTGAAACTGGCCTTACTGCGAGCACTGTGTTGTACACATCTTTCCAGTCACTGAAAAGCAGACATATTGTACCTTATGATTATTTCCAAAAAGTTGGCAGTACAGTACACATTTCCCTGCCACTTCCTAGATCATTGGTTTTTAAACTGTGTTCTAGGGTGTGAGGAGGAAGTTCCTAGGAGCTGCTTCAGGCTGAAAAGAAAGGCCTACGAGTGGGCTGGCAGCAACATCAGGGCTCTCAGCCTCGGTCCAACAGCAGCAGCTGTCTTAACCTTTTATGTTGTCCATGAGTTCTACTTTACTTAAAGAAAGGGTTCTGCTGCTTAAAGGAAGTTTGAGAATTCTTGCCGTAGACAAAGTAGGATTTTTTTTTTTTTTTTGGTGGTTGCCAGTATAGAGATTGAACCCTGGGCAAATTAGGATTTGAGAGTCAGGAAACAAGTTCTAAATAGAGAGTGCATTTTATTTCCTGAGATGATGCTTCCATGAGACTGGGTTTGAACTATAGCTGCTTTTCTGAGCATTCTCTTTGATTTCCATTTTAACTCCTCTCAGTCTCTTTTTTCAAAGGCATTAATGTGGTTTTGCATGTTTTTTTGGTAGGACCTTTAGAAGTAATAGGACCCAGCCAATTGTAAAATATAAACTGACACAAGTATGCATCTACTTCTTTAATGCAAATTAACTGATATCACAAGGACCGCTCTTTTCCTCTTTTCTCTAAAAATCTTAAAAATCTTACACTAAAGCTATTTTTTTCTCACTGTTGTTTAGTTTGATATTCTAAATGGCTTTTTTCCCTATTTGATTTCTCTGCCTAGTGTTACTGCCTAGTTTCTGATTCTGTTAGCCTGTCATCTTTTTAAACTGATAAATGTGTTTTCTATTGCTTCTTCCACCTTTGCTTCTTATTTTGAGTTAAATTCTTCACATTCATCTTTTAATTTTTATTAGCTTCTTCTTCCTTTCCCTTCTCCTCTCATCCTTTTCCTCTTTCACCTTTTATTTCTCTCCTTCCCCCATGCCTTTTGGGGTATTACTTACAAGTCTAAAGACAAATGATGATATCTGGAGGTATTTTCTTATTTTAAACTTTGCTTTTTAATCACAGAAGTCATATAAAAGATAATATGTGTTTTAATCATATAATAAAAATTTTATAAGTTTACAAATGTGCTGGTGCTGAGTTACTACATTCACTTTGTGTGTGTATGGGGGTTACTTACTTCACATAGATTCTTCCATTTTTATTCTTTTTATTTTCAGGTTGCTAGGAAGAGGCTCAATGTTTGTGTTTTCACCAGATCAGTTTCAGAGACTGCTTAAAATTAATCCAGACTGGAAAACCCATAGACTTCTTGATTTAGGTGCTGGAGATGGAGAAGTCACAAAAATCATGAGCCCTCATTTTGAAGAAATCTATGCCACTGAGCTTTCTGAAACTATGATATGGCAGCTTCAGAAGAAGAAATACAGGTATAATTTTTAGACGTGGTTTATGGTATATGTCTTAGTTTTAGATGTATTTCGTCTTGAAAGTATATTATTTAAAGGATATGAATCAGAAACGATTTTCCATGATTTGAAATTTTAAAAAAATCTTTCCATACACAACCAAGTGGAAACTTAGAAAGAAATAATCTTTCCATGGCAGTATTTTTCTGGAGCAGAGGAGAGGGAGGACAATGGCTAGTTGAAAACAACTTGGAAAAGGCAGATCAGATGTAGGGACTTGTTCCCTAATCAGAATCTGCCGTTGTGCAGTTCAGGGTCATTAAGTACATTCACATTTTCGCACAACCGTCACCACCACCCGTCTCCAGAACTTTGTTATCTTCCCCAACGGGAGCTCTGTACCCATTAAACAATAACTCCCCATTCTTTCCTCCATCCAGCCCCCGACAACCCCCACTCTACTTTCTGTCTTTTGACTGTGGAATTTGTCTACTCTAGGTACTTCATATAAGAGGAATCATACATTTGTCATTTGTGACTGGTTTATTTCACTTATCATAATGTCTTCAAAGTTTATCTATGTTGTAGCCTCTGTCAAAATTTCCTTTAAGGCTAAATAATATTCCATTGTATGCATATTGTTTATCCATTCATTTTGTTTACCTATTCATCTGTTGCTGGGCATTTGGGTTGCTTTTACTATCTGACTCTTGTGCTAATGTGAATAATGCTGCTGTGAACATGGGTGTACAACTAACTGTTTGAGCCCCTGCTTTCACTTCCTTTGGGTATATACTCAGAAGTCAACTTGCTTCCACTTGTATCTGCTTACAATGGTAAGTCTATGTTTAATTTTTTGAGGAACTGCCATACCTTTTCTGTAGCAGCTGTACCATTTTACATTCCTACCAGCAGTGTACAAGGGTCCAATTTCTCCACGTCCTTGACAATTCTTGCTATTTTCTGTTTTGTTTTGCTGTGCTTTTTAATACTAGCCATCTGTAAAATGGGAGCGAAGTGTCAATTCTTGGTTTTAAGACCATCTGAAAGACTTAGGGAGAAGGGTGTTCTTATTCAGTACGGATTCTGTTTCTTGGGATGTTCCTGTATATTGGCTGAGAACAGAATGGGCGAAGTGGAGCTGGGGCTGGAGCCCACCTTCCTCTCTACAGTATTTTGGAAGCCTGGCTTAGCCTTAGAGAGAAAGGAGCAAGAATTGTGTAGTCACTTACTTTCCTATCCACATGTTTCTGCTTTTACAGACTAACCCTAGGGACAAAGCATCAGCCAGCTTTTGGAATGGGACTGGGTTGAACATTTACAAAATGTGGAAATTTTTAGCCTGGAGAAGGGAAGACCAGCTCTAGAGGGTTGGAAGGGAAGATTACTGTAAACAGGTAGTCAGTGGGATTTTATGTGGAAGGAAGGAGTAGGTATACAGTCTCTGATATAATCAGGAACAGCTAAACACAGAAGCTGAATTACAGGTTAGGGAGACTGACCTTCCTAACAGCTGGAGCCTTCTAAGTCCTTATCCCTGTCAGTGTTTAAATAGCTGTTAGGGATGTTATAGGAGGAGACTTACATAGGTGTGAGTTTGAACTAAGTCATTTGTAAGGTCCCTCCCCCTTAGCTCCAGCACTCTGTCTCAGATTAGGTCATGGTGAGTCTGTGTGGTGATAATTGAAATGTATTCTTTCAGTTAGAAATTTTCACCATTTCAAAACTTGGAGTGCTTTGACCTTTGTTATGGCAGTAGCTTAAGTCATGCTAAATTCCTAATATGACCCCTGCCCCCATCTTAAAAAAAAAACAAAAAAACTCCCAGTGCTTTGAAATGGGCCAAGGGAGGAAGGTGTTGGAACCTTGTCTTCAGATGATTGACAGTCATCCCTCCCTTTCCTTGCTTTGACTCTTAAGTGCCTAAATGGAATTTTCAGTGAAACATCAGATGTTTGAATTAGTAATTCAATATATCTAGAGTTTACATGGTATGTAACCTAGTAAACATACCCACCGCATAAAAAATATTTGGTTTAATTTTTTCCCTAATATACAACACGTATGCCCATCTGCAATGTAGAGGGGAAATTCATACTGGTTGACACTACTTCTGTAATGTTATCAGTGTGAAGTAAAGACGTTTTACAAAAGTGGGAAATTTTGTGACCATTTGAACAGTTTGAGGTTTTAATGAGGAAGTAGTATCTTACTAAGTTTAGGGCTCTCCCAACCTGTGATGGCAAGGGAGAATTTTGGCTTAATTTCACATTTTCATTTGGGTCTTTTTTTGAAGATGTAGCTATTTTTTGTTTCTCTTCAATATCTGGTCCCATGAAAAATAGGCTTTTTAATAAAGGTCTGGACGGCATTTTTGAAATAGATCAATAAGTAGGAATTGGCCAGTTTTTCCTCTGTTTTGTCAAGATGCTGTTGTTTATACCAGAAAACCCTATTGTAAAATTTAAGGATGTGGCTTTGATTTTTAGAACAAAACAGTAACTATACATTGTTGATATTTTGTTTTTTATTTAGGATTTATCAAAATACTGATTGCTTTGTCATTCTCTAAGGAAAAATGCATTTTAAATCCTCCTGGAAGGAAAACTATTACTTGTTTTCTTGAAGATAATAATCCCTTGAAAAGATACCCTGCTTCTAGGGTTAGAAATGCTGTTTTAGAAAAGCCATAGACATAGGAAGGTATTATACATTTAACTCTTGATTGTGTGCAATTATGAACAATTCCACAATTCAAATGGCAATAAATAGGCAGGAAAAAACTTTGGTGGCATGTTTACTTTCTGCAGTGTGCTTTACCAGAAGGTAATGTTAGGATGAGTTCACATGGTGTGAGTGGTGGTTAGTAGATGGTGGAGGCATGAAGCTGAGTGGTGATGGGGGTGAGTTTGGAATTAACTCCTCATGGATGATTCACATACGGTAATCAGAAAGGAATTGTATGATCTTTAACGTGCATTTGAAAGATGTTAACTTTAATCACTTATCCGTGTATGTTTGGGATCTTTCTCAAAAAGAAAATATTGTAGGTAAGAATTCTATTTCTCATGAAATAAGGATGAAGTTGAGCTTCTGTAGGTGTAGATTTAACTGTGCCAGCATTAAAGTTATAATTATGAGCATATATTTTTCTCTCAGAATGATCAACGTGGACACTACCTATCTGCAACTAGTTTTGAGGTGGACTTAGTGAGATTATTTTAGATTAAAACAAGCTGATTTTGTTTGGCTTCTGCTTCATTGCAGATAGACCTAAGAATTTTTTTTTTTTTGTCCTTTTTTGTAACCGGTAAGGGGATCGCAACCCTTGGCTTGGTGTCGCCCGTACCGCGCTCAGCCAGTGAGCGCCCCGGCCACTCCTATATAGGATCTGAACCCGCGGCGGGAGCGCTGCTGCGCTCCCAGCGCAGCACTCTCCCGAGTGCGCCCCGGGGTCGGCCCGGTTTTGTTTTTTTAAATCAAGTATGTAATTTGTTTTTTGTGACTTATGATTTTAAATTGGCTGTTTGGCTAAGGCATTAATATACAAACAGTCCTTTCTTTTTAATTGTTCATTCAGATTTTAAAATGGGAATTTGAATTTTTTATCCTGAAAGTAGAATCTTCTCAGCGATGTTTTGAAACTCTTCTTTGAAATGAGCTAAATCCAGTTTCTAAAATCATTATTGCAGTTGATTTCAGTACAGCGAAGTGATTTTTGAAGCCCTAATGCCCTACAGTACTTATTTCAAACAATGTTTAGTGTAATAAAACCACCTGTACAATAAGGGAATCTTAACTAGTCCCTTCAAATTCGTTAGAGTGTTGTTTGAAGGAGGCTTTAGTTTACTAAAATATAGGTTGAAAAGAAGGTGCTGCTGAATGGTGTGTGTTTTTCTTCTACTAAGCTTATATAAAATATTATGCTAATGAGTTTTTCAAAACAGCCCTCATAATACTTTCAGAATTTTCTAAGATATCTCTACTGTATCTGTTCAGCATAATTAAAGACGTGTTTATCAAAGATTCTTTTTTGTTTCCTTTTCCACTTGTATCCGTCATAACTTTTCTCACCTACCATATTCTCAATGGTATAACCAAGCAGGAGTAAGTAATTAATAGAATTGCTTTAATGGTGTGGCTAACAAAGATTCTTGATATAAAACCTCCCCCTTTCTGTAGATAAAAAGATTGTAAAGGACGAAAAATGTTTTTGTGTGTGTGTGTAAAAGAGAGAGATTGAGGGTTGAGAGTGGTTTTTTAACCATGCTCTTTATTTACAGTTTTAATAGGATGTCCTGTGCTTTATCTTTTTCTGTATAGTCATTCAGATGTGAAGGTTCAAGAGTGTGAAATAATCTCTCTCTCCTGGGAACAGGAATATGTGCTCAAAAGGTCATAGGTTACAAATGGAAATTATTTTATACCACCGCTAGCCATTCTTAAGAATGGGGGGGACGCTAGGAATAGAACACATGAGTAGATGATGATTAAATTCCAATCAGTTTTTAAAAGCAGAACTCTTTTGTTCATTAACCAGTGTTCAAGAATTTGATGTCTTAGTTTCATGACCATTTTTGTCACCTTGTGTCCTCATGCTTATTAAGCATATGGTTAGTTCTCGTAAAGGAAATTTTGTTTGTTCTGAGATTTGGAAATAGATGAAATGCTAAATTTAAAGAAATATGGTTGTTGTTTTTCTCTTCCCTGACCGTTTTATTACTGCAAGTATAAATTATAAGTGAATTTACTTTGATTTAGGAGACATAGTTAGAGCCTTTACTGGCATCTCACTTATTTTTAAAAGTGTATTTAATGGGGGGGCTATCTTAATCCAGTTCTTTCTTATTTTTCCAGAGTGCTTGGTATAAATGAATGGCAGAATACAGGGTTCCAGTATGATGTCATCAGCTGCTTGAATTTGCTGGACCGCTGTGATCAGCCCCTGACTTTGTTAAAAGATATCAGAAGTGTCTTGGAGCCAACTAGAGGCAGGGTTATCCTTGCCCTGGTCCTGCCTTTTCATCCCTATGTGGAAAACGGTAAGGGTGGTCAGGCCAATTCTTACCCTGGATCACTCTTTATTGGTATTTGTGACGTTGTGCTGTGTACAATTAAACATTGTTTAGTATTTCTTAGAATAGCCTGTAATTTAAAATAATACTGTTAACACATGTAAAATATCCCCTTGGTTAATGTTCATCTTAATGTGGATTAATGTACAAACTAGTCCTGTTTGCACTGGAAATGATTAATAGTCAGCTGGCCTGCCTTCTTGAGACTGAAAGCCTAAAATGCATCTATATTGTCTGGTTTTAGATGGAGCTTGAACCATTTATTTATTAGCTTATAAACTGAGTCCAGCAGTGAATGATACTTTTTAATCTGCTCATATATACTTCCTGAATGTCATGGCTGCTTTGTTTTGCATTTTGCATTTCTTATCCCAGACTCTAAAAATGATAAAAGTGGTTGTTTTGCTCTTTTGAAGACCATTCGTTTTCTAGCATGTATCATTTCTTTGTGTAATGTTTTATTTATTTATTTATTTATTTATTTTATTGCATGGTCTTGCTCTTTGGCAATATTGAATGAAGAATATATTAGAAGAAATGGTTTGATTTCATGTCACTTCATATTACCATGACTTCTGGCACTTTATGTGACTTAATGTGACACTAATTCATACTTTCAGCTTATGTGGTTTACTTTTCAGGTCATCTTGAAGGTTATGACTTTAAGTCTCTCTTTTGCATTTTGGTAAGCTAATGGACATTAATATAAAGATTATTTATTATATAAGTAATACATGTTAATATTTAAAAGTCTTTAGTTTTTCTCTTTTGCTGCCTAGATGGCCTTGGCTTCAAAAACTCTAAGAGCTTGCAGGCATTTAAAGAAATTTATTACTATTTTGCAAGTGTCACAGTTATTAAATATCATGAAAATCTAAGTCTTAAGGGATAATGCTCATGTTTCTTAGAACCACGGAGTCTCTATGGATTTGTGTTACCATTTGCTCCTCAATTTCTCCTTGTCTTTATTTTTTTCCCCCAGGTCTTAGTCCCTTCAGATTTAATGCTTGTCTTAACATTTACCAAATGGTTTTACATTTGTGTGGTGGTGGGGAGAATGGGGAATTCTTTAGACATGGGAGGGTGGGGAAGAGAACAGATAGAACAGATATCCCCTCTCCCATCTTACTTCTCCATTTTTACATTCCTATTGTTGAATGGTTTGTCATGGTAAAAACCTGATTTAAATGCAAATGCCTGTATGTCATGTGTATGTGGCACAGTGAAAAAACCTAGTAAATATTCTCCTTGGTAATTCAGTGGCCTGACCTGCTTTCAGTGCTGTTGCCTGTGTAATTCAGCCTGAGCTCCATCTCTCTGCCTGGCCCGCACGAGCCATCAGGTTGTAAGGCCCCGGCTTCCTGTGTCCTGTTGGGCAGCCCCATGGCAGAACATGAATGCTACTTCCTGGCACAGCAGGAGGTGGAAGAGCAGGGGGAAGAAACATCATCCTAACCATGAATTTTATTTCCTTGTGTTTCTGACACTGAAAATCAAGAGGAAGTCAAACGAGACAAAAGGGCAGTCTCTGCTAAGGCTTGAAAACAATCTCCTTGATTGTGGATGTGCAGAGCTGCCTGTGGGGTTTGAGAAGTCTGGCATGTGCCACACTGCAAACCTGAGACAAGAAGCCTTGTTGCTTTGGGTGACCTTTAGTGACCTATAAATTTTGCAGACTGCTCCACGGCATTCTGTTATTGCTTCCTTTCTCTACGTCACTAATTAGATCCTGATGATTTCCATGTGAAACTGTGTGAGGGCTGTGAGGTGCAAAGTGGTCTTGCTGTGTAAGCCCATGAATACTGGCCTGTTTTAAGGGTGTCTGAGTATGCTTTGCATATTTAGCTTCATTTTTTTTTTAACAGAAAGCAATTGTAGGCGACAGGATTACTTGTCTAATATTTTGGATAAATGTCTTGAAATTAAATCACAGCAGTTTTGTTGCTTAGATTAACTTGGAAAAAATGTTTCTAATTTCATTTTATTTGGTTTACTGATCCAGTTTTGGTTAGGAGTTGTTAAATCTAGTGAGGATTATTTTAAACACCAAAAAAAGGAGAGGTATATAATAGAGAAAAGGAGAGTTAGAGTATAAAAATGAAAATTTAATGACATGTTTAATTTTTCAAAATCATAGTTTTTGTAAAACAGTCATTCATGGTGAAATGGTCAAGCAGCTTGCAGAAGGGTGTGCCTTGAAGAGTTTCTCATCCACTCTGGTTCCACAATCTTGTCCAGGTATCCTGAATATTCTTCAAAAGATAGACCCTACAATTATATGTATGTACATTAAATATTATTTATACAAGTAAAAGCCCATTATAAATGCTTTTATTGCCTTTTTCCACTTAAATGTATTTAGGAAGGTATCCCTTGACAGTGCATATGTATCTATATCGTTGTCTGGATGGTGAGCAGTGCTATGCTAGAGCTGTCTTCTACTGGCTCATGGGAGCTGATTGTTATATCGGTAGGAATTTAGTGAACTGGTTGTTAAACATGGCCATTATTGAAATTGGCTGTGGTGGAAGTATTTATGCCTCAGAAAGTGGCAAACACTGCATATATAGCCTCTCTTCTCTGAGCTGGTTGTGAAGCATTTACCTGCACACCACTTGGATGTATGATAACTCCATTTGAGGAGGCCCCTAGTAATGTTCTTTCAGATAACAGCAGTTTGCTTATTATGATGTTAAACAAGAAAAAGTGGACATTTTTATCTATTTCTGACTTGCTGAAAATATTTCTACTTTTTTTTTTTTTTTTTTTTTTTTTTTGTGGCTTGCTGGTACGGTGATCCAAACCCTTGATGTTGGTGTTATAAGACCATGCTTTAACCAACCAAGCTAAATGTCCAGCTCAGATCTAATGTCTTTGGTTTTTTTCTTTTTTTGGTGGTTGGTCATTACAGGGAAGTGAATACTTGACCCTCATGTTACAAGGCTGTGCTCTAACCAACTGAGCTACCTGGCCAGCCTGGTGTCTCTACTTTAAATATGATGCTATGTTTTGGCTTGAGATTGCTGTCATTTGGCTTTAGATACATGTTTTTTTAATCCTATTTTATCAAGAGCTTAAAAGTCAGCGATTAATATTGAATTTTGTTACCTGAGTTTTTAATGTCTATGGAGCTGGCCATATTATTTTTCCTCCTTTGACTTATTAAATTTATAGTTCTTTTCTATTATATATCCACTCTTGCACTTCTGGGCTCATCTTAGTGTTTCATCTGCAAAAAAGGGGCTAATGCCTACCTTGAGGTCTATAGTGAGGATTAAATAATGTAATGTATAAGACAGTGCCCACCTGTGTCTGTCTCATATTGGTGTTTGATATATGTTAATTTTATTATATCCTATTGTTACTTTGTTCTTATTTGTGGCTTTATTGAGCATACTTGTTCGCTGTTCTTCAGTTGAAATATTTTTTAGTGTCTTTTATATGTGCCTAAAATTCTTAAAACAATAATCAGAATTTGAAGTCTTCATTCTGCATTTTAACTTTGACTCAAAGTCTATGCATTCTCCATCAGTTTATGTTTCTTGATGCCACAGAATCTTACTTAACTATATGCCTGTTAGCTGGGGGTTTCAGATTCTCTCAAGTCCTTATATGGTATGAAAAAGAAATAACTTATTTTGAAAATCCTGTTAAAATCTTTTGGTGTGTGGTTTAAGTGCTGGTATCTAGAGGGTAGGGTATGTAGACACTAGAAAACCTTTCTGTTCATTTCCCTCTTATAGTTGTGTTGTAGACTGAATGTTGTGTTCCTCCCAAAATTTATATGTTGAAACTAACCCCCCCCATTGTGATGGTATTTGGAGATTGGGCCTTGGAGAGGTAATTAGAATTAGATGAGGTCATGAGTGTCCCACCCTCATGAATGGGACTAGTGCCCTTATAAGAGTCCGAAGAGACCTTGCTTCTCTCTGTTTGCTGCCATGCAAGTATACAACAAAAAGTTGGCAGTCTGCATCTTGGAAGAGGGTCCTTACCAGAGCCCAACTGGAACCCTGATCTCAGACTTCAAGCCTCCAGAACTGCGAGAAACCAAGTTCTGTTGTTTATAACCACCCAGTCTGTGGTAGTTTGTTATAGCAGCCTGAACTAAGACAAGTTGTTTCAGTATTATTCTCTTTTCATTGTCATGGGAAACTCAAATGTGAACAGAAAGCCATAGCATAATCCTTTTCAGTGAAAATTCTTCTGGGTGCTCAGATAGCAGGAAGATTAGTACCGTTAGGGATTCAGTGAACGGTCTTTATGGAGGGGGTGAGAGTCGATGGCTAGGCAGTGAAGTTTGCTGCACATCTCAGCTGAAATGCTGAATGAATGTTTTCTACAGAAACATTGTTCAGTCGCATTCATGTGAAGGCATTTGAGCACCTACTATGTACCAGCTAGTGCTAGGCAGTGGAAATACAAAGATAAATGAGAAATGTGCTTCTAGTGTTAAAACACAGAATTGTACAGAAGATTGTGATAGTGGCAGGATGGTGTGATAAAAAATATGACAAAGTACTGTGAGATTAGGGGAGGAAAGATCTGTTAACTTTTGGGGGAGTTAGGGGAGGTTTCATGTTGGGGGTGACATTTGAGCTGTGTTTGCAGTCTGTGACGCATTGTACCTGGCAGAGGGGAACAGCACATGCAGAAGCATGAGGATGTGGACAAGACGGGTTTGGGGTGGGGCAAGTTCAGTGCAACCCAAGGAGAGTATGCAGAAAAGGCCTTTGACTGTGCAATAGTACAGCACTTGATAGATATGGTTGGCTAGATGGATGAATAAAAGTGGATGGTATACACCAGCCACTCTTATATATGACCTAGGGGAGCAGAACTCCTTTTTTTTGGAAAGTGTATTTCAAATTTCAGCTAACAATCTTTGAAACACAGTCCTTGCTTACATTGGGAAAGGCATATTTTGAATTAAATACTAGTTTATTTTAGGGATTGTGTCTCTTGGTTAGTTACACAAAGAACAATGTATCTTCAGCTCTGGAATTAAGTGCCTAAATGTAATGACTTCCAAAAATGAGAAGTAAATGATTTAATTCAACACTTATTCTATTCACCTAGATGGAATTAGTACTTACCTTTTTTTTGGCTGTCTGGCTTCATTAATTTCACTCAAGCTTGTGGTCTCAAAGTTGGGAAGTAAACACCTCAGAGAGTATACAAGACAATTTATTTTGGGATATAGGAAGAAAATATTAGCATTTCTATTCGTAGTGCGTTTTATGCCATTGTTTAATTTCTATTTTTGTGTATGAGATACAAACAAATACACACATACATGCATATACTATACACACATACAACATACATATACACATGCACTCACACATATACGCACATATGCACAAATAAGATGAAGGTACATGCTTCCTCCTTTTCCTTTCCCATTTTTCTGGGCACATTGATCAGAAAGGTTTGCTACCACTGATTTTAAGCCTTTGGTGCACAATGCTTTCAAAGGAAATAAGATGAAGGTACATGCTTCCTCCTTTTCCTTTCCCATTTTTCTGGGCACATTGATCAAAAAGGTTTGCTACCACTGATTTTAAGCCTTTGGTGCACAATGCTTTCAAAGGGGTCTTAAAGTATTTTAAAATTCTATCTGGTTTTTTAAAATATGATTCATTTAATCCTAGTTTAAAAGAAACAAACATAATAGGTTGTAATGCATGTTTAATAAATGCACACTTGTGGGTACTTTAGATTTTTTTTACACTGAAATAGCTTTCAAAGAACAATCAATATCATGTTTTCTTAGTGAAATGGCAATATATTCCATAAATATATTTGCTGTGCCCAGTGCCCTGTCTGATATTTTCCTCCTGAATTGGTTAAAAATTGGTACTGCAAAGGCACTTGTGAAGTTGAGTGTTTGCACACTGCCTCCCTGGTGCTGTGATTTGGCACAACACGGACATCTAGGGTTAGTTGTGGCTTATTTGTTCTGAGGTTTTCTGTTTAACCTTCTGCTTTGGATTATGTATATTTTAGTTTTTGTATTCTAATGCTAGTCTCTATTCTTACTTTTCATTGGTAGCATGATTTAAGTAGTTATTTTGCATACCCTGGCAGGAAAATGTGCACTGTATCATCGCCCCATTACAGTATCAGAGGAAATAATTTTTGTTTCAAGGTACTTTTATTTATTTTTTTATTGGTTATGAATATTCATGGATACCAAGCTGACCATCCACTGTCATGTCCAAGATGTGATGGCTAGATCAATACTGGCAGTGTGCCCATTACCACAACTTGCGATTACACCTTGTGTCCCCCACCCAATTTATCCCCGACCTCCCTCCCACTTTCCTTTTCTCCCACCCCACTTTGTATCCCTAGGTATGTTCTCTCCCTCTGCAAGTCCAAAGCACCACTGTGGTCTTTCTTTCCTTCCCTCCTTCTCTCTTAGCTCCCACTTATGAATGAGGACATGCAGTATTTTTCCCTCTGTGCTTTGCTTATTTCATTCTCAGGATACTTTTCAAAATGAATTTTTCTAACCCAAATCTGGCACTTGCCTTCTTCCTTTTTTCCGTCCCAACTGGTTCTAGTTGTCCCGTCATTTCCACAATCCATAAGCATAATCTTTCACCCATAGTAGAGGCAGGTGGTTTGACTACGGATCTTCTCAGGGTAGTCATCACACACCTCATATGTGGAATGAAGCAAATGTAGTCGTTATAAAAGTTTTTGAAAATGTTAGGCCGCTTAGAATTTTCCTGGCAAATCAGGAAAGTGTTTTTTACTTGCATTTTGTTGGGTTTCAGTATTTTGGTAATTACTGTTCGTTACACTTTCCCTCTGCTCTGGCATCCTTCTTTTTTTTTTTTTTGTCTTTTGACTTTTTCCGTGTCCGGCAACGGATCGCAACCCTCAGTGTCGCCCCCGTACCGGACCGGGGACCAGCAACGGGATCGCAGCCCTCGGCGCTGCTCCCGCGCCTCGCTCAGCCAGTGAGCGGGAACCGGTCCGTATGTGGGATCCGAACCCTCGGGCGGGAGCGCCGCCGCGCTTCCCAAGC
>NW_007727127.1:174719-178913 GCF_000696425.1 Galeopterus variegatus | reverse complement strand
CCTCGGTGTTGCTCCCGCGCCTCGCTCAGCCAGTGAGCGGGAACCGGTCCGTATGTGGGATCCGAACCCTCGGGCGGGAGCGCCGCCGCGCTTCCCAAGCGGCGCACCATCCAGTGCGCCACTGGGCCGGCCCTCTGGCATCCTTCTTTGCAACCAGTTGTCTTTTCCATTTACCTGTGATTGTCTTTTTTTTTTTTTTTAAAACCTGATTGGCATATGTCCATTAGCACTACCATAGCTTCTGGAGTTGGATTTTCAGTGACTTCATTGAAATTTAAAATGTCTCTATGGTCTTTCATAGTTGGAAGGTGCTCTTCTGTTTTCATAAGTGTTGTTGTCTTTCTCCTGCAATAGTCAACAACAAGCCACGTTTGAGGTTATGTAACCAATGATGCCATCCTCTAAGCATCATGTGAGCTACTGTGCCATCTTGCATTCTGGGTTCTAAGTACCCTCCCAGTAATCTTAAAAGCTAGGTTACCATTTTTCCTGTATTTAGAGTAGGATGTGGGAACTGAAAAGTAATTTTCTTGTTCAGATGCTATTGTCAAAGCCCTGTCTGGGAACTTTACAGTTTTTACTTCCAGGCCTGCCTTCTGGCTGCTTACCTTTGTCTCTTTGTTGAAAAAGATGCCCAGCCTCACTAAGAAAAACACGTGGACAGGCATTTATAATTATTCAATGTGGAATACTGAAATACGATGGTCTTAGGTAATTAGACCATCATCTTCCTGTATTTGTATGTACACTGAAGATGAAATAACTACTTGGATGGTATTCTTTCCTGAGTAAAAATCCTTTTTAAAAGTTGGATTTAAAAAAGCACACCTCATGTCAGTATCCTGTTGCATCTGCCCGCTTGGCTGCTGCTAAGAAGAAAATAGCTTTACTATTATGTAAGTTCATTATTTTGTATACATTTTAATTTAAATCTGAGCACTCTGATCGTGCATCAGGGAAACTGAGTATCTGCCCTACTAGCCCTAAGACAGAATCTTGTTGGAAAAGCCCTTTTCTATGTGACTTTAAAGAAACACTGTCACAATGTATTATAGATAATATAGTGGTATTCTTCCTATTACTGCAAGCCCAAAGACTGGAGAAATAGTCATTTTTAAAAATATTCTTAGTGGCATATTTCGTAATGTGAATTTATTTTTGTCTTATGTGTAACAAGTAATTTTTTTCTTCATAATTTGATTCACAAATGTTTGCAACATGCCTACTGCTGCTTGTAAGATTCTACACAAAGTAGCTTTTAGCCCACAAAAACATCTTTGTCTATATTGAAAACATTGCCAGTGTCCAATGTGTTTCTGGAAGTTTCCATGGCACTAAGATGCCAGCCTGGGGCTATTTAATATTATATCTGATGTTCTTTGTTTTGTATTTATCAAAGCAGGTTCTATATAAAAGTACATTTTATGTGAAGTCCTCTTTCAGACTCTTCTAAAGGAAAACATGAATATTGACAGCTCATTGGCAGCTTAATTTTTTCAGTCAAACATGCTTTATATCTTTATTTCATCTTTTTGATATTTTACACTTACAGGTTGCTGGCTTGTTTCCACGTATCTCTTATGGTATAGTTCTTGAGCAATTTCCCGAAAAATGCGCCGAGCACTCTTCTGTAAACATAAATGAGAAAAAGAAATCTCTCTTCTAGGCCTCTGAGTGATGATTTCTACACATTATCAGAGCTTTTTCTTTCTTTACTGCCATCAGCTCAGAAATCCACTTCCCCCATCACATCTCCACCTACAGTTAAATTTTTTTGTGTTTTGAGTACATTATATAGAATTTATGGTTGAGAACTGTCAAATATAAATCACAGTTTACCACTTGAGATTATCACTGAGTTTCTCAACAATAGGAAACAGTAATATCTATGGTTGAAAGTTACCTTTATGTTCTCTGTGTTTGTTAAAATATTTCAGATTTGAAATAGTTACAATCAGCCACGATTTAAAAAATATTTTACAGGTGTTGGTCTGTACCTTTTGTGAATCTTCTTTTGTTTGTTTCTTTCTTAGAGTGTTAGATTTTGACTGCCAAGGAGAAAAAAAAAGTCTAAGAAAACATTTTATGCACTCACAAGAATTGTGGCAGATATCTCATAAGAATAAACTAATTTAATATTTAAATGCTGTACAATAAGAATTAATAATTTTTATTTCATTTATTTTATTGATAGTTTATTCTATCAATAAACTAATTTAGCAACGCAAACTGATTTTATTGTAGGATTTATAGTAATCCTAATATAATACATGCATACCTCTCATAATATATGCACAGCCAAAAGATATTCTTTCTCAATAATTTTGGGACTTCTTGAATATTTTAAGGCAGCTTCTAATCTCTTCATTAACCCCTTTTTGCCCTTGAAGACTATTCTTAGGGCTTTCGTAGGTAACAGTGATACACCACTCCCACCTCCCTACCCCAAACCCCTGCAGCAGAAAGATAGGAGAGAAGATGGTTCTCTTATTCCTATATTACTGGGCTTTAAAGAAAAAACACTGTAAGTCATATATGCTGGTTAATAATTTCAGTGATGAATTTATGCCTTCTACAGACCTATTCTGCAGGTAGTAGTCCCTGCACATGCAAAGGAAAATGAACTATTTCTGAGGCTCAGAACTTGTAGAGAGATGGAAATTATTTTTGTTCAACCTTTTTTTTTTAATTTGTTTGTTTTGGCAACTGGCAGGTATAAGAACCTAAACCCTGACCTAACTGGTATCAGCATCACAGTCTAACCAAGTGAGCTACCCGACCAGCCGGAAAATATTCTCCTTATGATAATATTCAAGGCTGTAGGGACATCCAATGCAAGAAAATGGGACTTACTTTGGAGAGGACTATGAAGACCACGCATACCCCAGTAATGTAGATAGAGAGCAGTGATAAGAGAGCAGTCAGGAGACCCTGCAGTTCCTTGCTGAGAAGCTTAGTTTCTTAATTACAAAAACAGAAAAAACATGGTCACTATTCAAGCATATTCTTGCAAATATATGTATAAAGTATAATTGGAATTACATGTTAGAGGTGGAACACAAACTTACGCTGCTTGCCTATTCATGTAAAATTTTGTTCAGGGTCTCTTGATTCAAAAGACATTCAAGTATATGATAACTAAAACCCGTTCATCAGTTCTTTAAATGTATTATACCGAAAGTGTTACTCATTTTTTAAAATAAAAAGTTTAAAAAATTTAATTAACCATTTTTCATAATGCTAAGAATCACTTATCTAAAGCATTTTTATCTATTGAAGCTAGATAAACATTTCAAGACAGTTTGTTCAAGGGCATTTAAAATTTCTTTTGTACGAGTGTGATTAAGAGTCTGCTTATGTAGTTAAGATATTTTTGCATTTATTTGTTAATGCTGACACTTATAAGCTTTCAGCTGTTTAGTGTACATAGCTGAATAGTGGTCTGCAAAATGACATGAGAAGTCCATGCATTGAGGATTATAATGCTCACTGCTTACTTAAAAGACAGGCATTGTTATTGTTATATGTGCTCTTCCTCATAACAAAGTTCTGGAAGTAGAATTATTGAATTCATTTTCACATTCTGACTTTCTTCCTCCTTGCAGGATGTGTCCTGTGCTCTAGGGAAGGATCAGATAACATGCCATGACTCCAAGTACCTGATTATTTGAAGTACAGAATACAATTAGAATTATGGGAAGTAGAATTATTGAATTCATTTTCACATTCTGACTTTCTTCCTCCTTGCAGGATGTGTCTTGTGCTCTAGGGAAGGATCAGATAACATGCCATGACTCCAAGTCCCTGATTATTTGAAGTACAGAATACAATTAGAATTATCTGAATAACCTGTACTTTCCAACGAAATATCCCATGAATGCCTATCTTGTGTACTCAATTTATACACCATACATTTTTATTTGTGAAACTAAGAAATTAGCCACATCTGTACAACTTTAAAAAAAATGTCTCAGTGCTAAATTAGCAGCTCTGTAGAAAAGGCAGGAAGTTGCCATGTCTATCTTAGCAAAACTTTTATTTCTGCTCATGAAGAAGAATTATAAAAGCCTGCAGTTTTGAGACCTTCATCTCTTTACAAGCCATTTTTCCTTTTGACTAGGATTTTTTATAGAAGACTAATGCAGTGAGACCTAAGTCTCCCAAGTTGTGTTGTTTATTTTATTATCAGTAGCT
>NW_007727127.1:164066-174402 GCF_000696425.1 Galeopterus variegatus | reverse complement strand
TGAATAACCTGTACTTTCCAACGAAATATCCCATGAATGCCTATCTTGTGTACTCAATTTATACACCATACATTTTTATTTGTGAAACTAAGAAATTAGCCACATCTGTACAACTTTAAAAAAAATGTCTCAGTGCTAAATTAGCAGCTCTGCAGAAAAGGCAGGAAGTTGCCATGTCTATCTTAGCAAAACTTTTATTTCTGCTCATGAAGAAGAATTATAAAAGCCTGCAGTTTTGAGACCTTCATCTCTTTACAAGCCATTTTTCCTTTTGACTAGGATTTTTTATAGAAGACTAATGCAGTGAGACCTACAAGTCTCCCAAGTTGTGTTGTTTATTTTATTATCAGTAGCTAACATTTATTGAATATTTACTGTATGCCAGACATTATTAAAAGTGCTTTATGTATAGTAACTCATTTGTAATTTATCTTACAGGTGAGAATAAACTAAGGTTAAATGACATGTGAATATTAAAAGCCTATTAAAACACCCCTGGTAGTCAAAAGCAGGGATTATAATACTAGACAATCTTGGATCCTCAAAGTCCTGTTTTAAAACTGAAAGGCTGGTTGATTTTGAGTTCATGTTTTAATGATCTCAGTGCTCATCATACCAGAGTCCTTTTTAAGAGAAGAGATCCAAAAAAGGCAAAGGATTACTGCCCTTCTCTTCCTTTCCCCAGAATCATGTGATTTTTCTCTGAAATTTCTTAATCTTAGGCCACTCCAGGGAATGACTTGGTAAAATGACTATGGGATTTAGCTAGGTTTGATGTCCTCACTTGAGTGAGGAGTTGTCATGGGCTTCAGCTCATTTCAGGAAGCCAGACTGTCACTTTCCATTCTCTGATGTCCAGGTGGAATGGGAAGGGCTAGGGATCCTCTAGTGCTTCTCTCCAAGTTTGTGTTTATTTTCCATAATGCATATTTTTTCTACATCCAATTTATTGGTCATTTATGCTTCTCTAGTGCTTTGTTCTAGGTTTCCCTTTGAACTTGGTGTGTTATAACATATCACTGTTATACACAGAAAGGAAGAACATGGTTGGTTTCCCTCACTATTAAAGTCTGGATATCGACGGGGAATATAGCACCCAGCATACCACTGACTTTGTGTCTTTAGATGCTGGGAGATGGGGTCTGAGTAGTTCTTTAATCCAAACCTCAGGGCAGCTTGTGCTTAGATCAGGACCTTCACTGGCTGGGGTATTAACTTAGCAAATGTATCTAATATTTTCTACATGTAAGTGATGTAATGATTTTAAGTGCCTGAGCAAAAGGTGATGACTGACCTCTGACCACCAGGGTAGTCCCTCCTCCAGTTTGCTTAGCTCTCGGTCCCTGTGCTGTAGGAAATGCTATTCCACAGATGTAGATTGCACTATCATTTAAAGTCACTCTGTTTACAGTGAGGGAGACTTGGTTTTGTGCCAGAGCTTCCTGCACTGTGAATTTGTCCTCCTCACTTTTGCATCCGTCCAAGCATAGGTTCTCAGGCTGGTGAGCGCCATAGCGAAACCACAGGCTTGTTGGTTGCTTCGAAGGGCATCCAGCAGTGGAGAAGGTACACTCTATGGTGACAGCCTTGTGAGTGTAGTCCACTTCTAGGTAGCGTGGCTGTATGACAGAGATGGTGCAGGCACCCACAGCACCTGCGGGAGAAAGCAGAGGCGAGGTTGAGCAGCCTCTCACCTCACTTTCCCTGTGCTTCTTTTACTAATGTTTGCAGTTGAGGAAACTCAAACCATTCCTTTCTTTTTCTTACCTTATTCTTGAAACAAACAAGACTCTAAAATAGACACCAGTAATCCTCACTTGTCCTAACTGCCCGTGTTTCTTGACCTTCACCTGCTAGTTTGTGTGATGTCTGGTTACTCAAGGAGAGCCTGGAGGCATTCCAGTGGATTCGGCATGAGCAGAGGCAGCAGAATTTCTGGAACCAGAAGTTTGGGTCCAGGTGTACAGTCTTGCCACTTACAAGCTTTTCCTTGATCTTGTGCAGGTCACCTAATCTCTCAGCCTGTTCCTCATCTGCACCCCTGCCTCACAGGAGTGTTGTACCCAACGTGGAAACACAGATCAAAGCTCCTCATGCAAATGTTGCTGCTGCAGGCAGAGCACATGGGCAGTAGTGACTTTTTTGTCTGGTGGGGGTTTGGGTGGCTAGGAATTCATGACAATTCACAATTGTTTCTTTGTTTGTACCCAACGTGGAAACACAGATCAAAGCTCCTCATGCAAATGTTGCTGCTGCAGGCAGAGCACATGGGCAGTAGTGACATTTTTGTCTGGTGGGGGTTTGGGTGGCTAGGAATTCATGACAATTCACAATTGTTTCTTTGTGAGTCTGGTGTCCCTTTGGGAAACATGATAAAAAGGCAAGATGTGCACCTGTGGAAATGCAGCCCTGGCTTGTCTATGACATCTCTGATTGCAGAGGCCAAATGAGCCAGCCATGCCGAGTCTAAGCAGGTCTGATTTCTTCCTGGCCCTTGTGCACTGCTTTATAGTGCCTTGTAACGTCTGTCTTATTTGATTGACAATATTGTGATAAAGAGCACAGACTTGAGTTCCAGTTCTAACTGCCAGTTCCTAGCTCCATGCTCTCTGTGGCTCAGTTTCCTCATTAGCAAAATGGAGATGGAATTATTGATCTCATGTGGTTAGTGAAGTTTAAGTGAGACCATGTGTAGGTATTTACTTGCCTAAGCCACAATAAGTATTTAATAAAAGGCAGTTATTGCTGCAGCTGCCGCACGGCCAGCGCTACTGTTCCCATGGTGTCTGTGCCCATTCTAGAAATGATTGTGGATGTCTGTCCACAAGGTGTTTGCAGAGCTAGGACTGGACACCTGGTCCAGTGCTCTCTCCACCATGCAGTGCTGCTTCTCAAGTTATGGAGACCAGACCCCTCACTTTGGCCTTCTAATCCCAGGCATGTGAAGCTTTCTAGCTGCTTAGTATTGGTTGAGACAGATTGGAAATTTATAGAAGTTTTCAGTCTGACTTCTCACTGGTTGTATGTTTCCAAGTGGTCTTATTTGTCTGAGTTTGTCCTTATTTGTCTGAAATTGAAAAGTAATCCAAGTGGTCTGGTACTTAGTAAGTTTTAGACAGCGGCTTTTTTTTCAGTTAGCCTTTTTTTATAGGTCCTCAGAACAGAAGAGGATTAAAATTAGAATCATGGCATTTGTGGTGCAAGTCTATTCTCACCATGTTTTGATTTTGGTATTCGTATAGTTTGAGATGAGCTGGGAGCTTTATAGTGACGGGAGAAATATAAACCAGATGAGAGGGTAAAGTCACCTGGAGGAGACAGCAGGCTTCTCAGCCATTTGGGTATGCGGGGGGCTCAGCATAGTTCGGTCTGCACCTAAGGGGCTGGGATTCATTCCCACGCCTGATAAGTACAACCTCCCGTCTCCTGGTCAGACTCAGTCACCTTAGAAGTACTGAGGAACACTTTACAGCATATAACAATCATTATATCTTGGAAATGTATCGTGGGATTGGGCCTGCCACAGCACAACAAAGTTGAGCAGTCTTAATCTCAAATTGTCTTTAAAATAAAATTTTTCTAAGGAAGGCTGACTACACACTTTCCTTTAAGAACTAGAGGCACAGGGTAAAATAAGTATTCGTGGCTTTGGAGTTTCATGTCTGAACTTATTTCTGACTTCTCGCAGTCAAAGTGTGGGAGAAAGCCAGTGGCGGCAGTTTCCTGTGAGCGCAGACCTGTGAGGGGGCTACCCTCCTTCTCCACCAGCCCAGTGACACGCTAGCAAAGAGATAGCAAAGAGAGAAGCTCCGATGCTGTGTCACAGCACAGCTGCTCCTCTGAAACACTGCCCTTTCAGAAGTCTCATATTCTATTGATTCCATCAGATTTCTTTTTTTTTAAAACCCAGTATCCACTGAAAATGTTGCAAGTTTATCTCCTGGGTGGAGGGAATAAAAAAAATCACTTTACTATTTTTAAAAATCAAGTTAGAAGGTAAGAGGGAACTAATTTTTGACACTAAAAAAAGCCTTTTATTGTAGAAAATTCCAGACTTAGGCAGAAGTAGCAGGGTGGCATCATGAACCCTTGCCACTGTCCAGCCCCACACAGTCTTGTGTCTTAGCTCTCCCCCACCCAGTCCACTGCGCCCAGAGGATTTTAGGACAAATCCCAGACATTTTATCTGCACATCTTTCAGAATATATCTCTAAAAGATAACACTAATTTAAAATAACGCTAATTAAAATAGTTTATAAAAGTAATGTATACTTGTCAGAAAAAAATAGAATATTACCACACGTAGAAGCAGCAAGTCACCCAGAGTCCTTTCCCCCAAAATAATCACTTAAAACTTTGGTTTATTTCTTTACAAATGAGAAAAAATTAATTTTAAGAGGTTTTGCCCCCTTTCCTGTCCTATAATCCAAATTTTGTGGGCAAATCTGAGGTTATTAGAACTATAAGAAACACTTTCTCTTTCCTAGAGAAAAAATGGGTGTTGGCAGAATTTAAAAAACATGTATTATGGGATGGCTGTTCTCTATAGAAGGAGCCATGGCAGTTCTCAACAAAACACGCACTTTTCATTTACAGAAGTTAAGCTGTTTAGAAACATTCTTTGAGAATATTCAGCAAATATTGTTTAGTGCTCACTATGTGCAGAGTAAGCTTGCTTGTGTGGGAGTTAAGTTGTTGATGACTAGCACATGTGATTTTAAGAAGATTTTTCAACCCTTTGTTTGATGAGGTGTTCCCCAAGGCAGCATAATAGCAAAAGGAATTTTCAAGGTTAATATGAAACTTTGTCTCAGCTATTCTTTCATAATCTATTTCTCTGGGGAAAAAGGAAACTAATCACCTTAGACAATTTCCGTAACATTTTACATTTGAAAATTATTCTGTAGGAGTGTAAAATATAAATGCATTAGGCAAAAAATAGCAATTGATTTAAATAAAATGGCAGAGGAAAAAAAGAACCTTACCGACATAAAGTAGAGTCAGATTGATTGCCATGCCGAGAGCAACCTTGCCTCTGCTCACAGTCTCCATTTCTGTGTGTGTCAGGGGACAGGCAGTGGGGAGGTGGGGTGTGTATTTGAAAGAAGTTGGCTTTTTTTTCCCCCCCAAGAAAGGAAGAACTGAAGAGAGGAACTCTTATTGAGGAACCATAAACAGGAACTTTTTGAAATTGTGTAAAGATGGTTTGTAACCCAGATTCATCATTTTCGCCTGGGGCACATTTCTAAATGTGCTTGTCATTCCCCGCCCTGATTTTACAAATCATCATAGGTGTTAGGTATTTTAAGTGAGATTTCGATTTACACGTATTAGATGTTTTAAGTGAGATTTTGATTTACACGTAGCGCATATTCCCAGGCAGGAATATTGTTTGACAGGTAATTAGCACTTTAGATTTCCAGGGCAGTTCAGTCGCTGGTCCTGGGACACCTAATGTGTGCCTGGCCCTGGGCCATTAGCTGCTGGGAATGGAGAAGCAGAAGGTAGTGTCTTCATATAGAGACAGGAGAAAAAGTAGTGAACAACACATCCTAGTACCAGGAAAAACTAATTGTGCCCCAGTTTTTAATTCAGAGAGCCCTTTCTAATGTGTGTGAAGCAGATGTGTGGGCTCTCTGTCCTCTGCTTCCTACCCTCCTCCCCCATGCTTGGAGGCGTGTTCAGTTAGGTTCTGCTTTGTAAGTAGCAGGAACTGACTCAGGCTGACTTTAAGCAAAGGAAATTTATGGAAATGATTTGGGGGTAGCTCCCAGAGTCACTGGGAAGACTGGAGAACCATTTGTGGGCTCCACAGCCAAGAGAAATGCCCTAAATCACACTGTAAAACAGGTCTGCAGAGCATGGTGCTGCCACCAAGCTCTAGTGCCATAAACTGTTGTTAGTACTCTGAACCGCCACCCCAGCTGCTTGGTCTCATTGCACCCCTGTATGTCCCAGAGATGCGCCTCACATCCCCACTTCTGTGGGTCACTAGCTCCTCATTCCTGGTCACAGGTGAGTGTGTCAGAGCTCAGGTGATGTGCCAGTGCCTCAGCTGCAAGAAGGCCAGGAAAGCCACTTCCCTAGGCCTTGTCTCCCACCAGGACTCTAGGCAGGAAATTCACCAGACATAGGAAGAGAGTTCAGTGCTGGGCCTCCGAAAAGAATGAAAAATAGTCCCACTATAGTGTGCTCTTGGTACCTGCTGATTATGTGTTGTCTCATTAACAAGGTTATTTTCAATCTGGATTTAGTAGTACTTTTAAGGATATGTGTATTTTATAGCATCTAAAAGCACCCTAACATTTAAATGTGCTTATTTTCTTAGTGCGAATTTGAATACTTTACCTAGTCACCTCATTTTCCAGGTGCTGATGCTTATAGATTTGGAAATGAGTGATAGAGACTTCAGTCACCATTCCAAGAAATGCCAGGTTGACTCATCCATTCTCGTGTTCTACCTCTCTCTGGTCCTGGAGCTTAATTTTTATGAAATTGTTCTGAAAAATTAGGGAATGGGTCAACTTCCCTTGAAAAACACACTGATGATCTGTTTTTTATTTATAGACTAAAATCCTTCATGGGCCTATTTCATTTTCAGCCTCATAAATCTCTCTAGGTAGTAAGTTGCGTAAGTTTACTACATCAATGGTATTTTCTTGCATTTGTCCAAAATCCTCTTTTAAATATTATGTTATTCTTTGCTTCAGTATTCTAGTATTTTAATGGCTAGTTTTCTGAACCCGTTAACCATTACAACCCCCAGTCAGTGGTTAACATAGGGTATGATCTGAAACTGTCAGAGAAGGTCACAGTGTGGGCTTTGGGACCCAACAGACCTGGGATTACGTTTTTTGCTCTGACACTCATTAACTTTGCAAGTTGAGGCAAGTTCCTTAGCCCTTCTGACTCTTTGCTCCATATCTGAGCTCACCTGCCTCAGGGGCGGCCTGAGCAGTGTGAAGAAGGCAGTCTTCAAAGCATTCAATGCCTGGTGCATGCCAGCTCTATGGCAAGTGCTGTCCTCCCCTTCCCTTTTTAAATAATGTGTTCGTTCAAGAACTTAACTTCAAGTCTTCAAAGCATTCAATGCCTGGTGCATGCCAGCTCTGTGGCAAGTGCTGTCCTCCCCTTCCCTTTTTAAATAATGTGTTCGTTCAAGAACTTAACTTCATGTTTTCATTTGTTTTAGTAGGTGGCAAGTGGGAGAAACCATCGGAGATTCTGGAAATCAAGGGGCAGAACTGGGAGGAGCAGGTGAACAGCCTGCCTGAGGTTTTCAGAAAGGCTGGTTTTGCTATTGAGGCTTTCACCAGACTGCCGTACCTGTGCGAAGGCGACATGTACAGTGACTACTATGTGCTGGATGATGCCGTCTTCGTTCTCAGACCAGTATAGACATGTGGAGGAAGAAGTCTTCAGAGTCCACCCAAGAAGCTCCCTCCGTAAGAGGGTCTGCATTCACAGTGATGTGAAGGGAGGACCTTTGGGACTGCCATTCTAAATATCATGTAGGAATTTTAAAAGCCAAAATACTAATTATTTCTTTGTAGTGTGTAAAAGGAATGTTTTTAAGAAACAAAAACCCAACTCTGGATTTGTATCAACTCTTTGCTCAGTTAGAGTCACACTTCAATGCAGGTCACACTCCAATTGTGATGGGAGATATTTTTTATACTTAATCACAGTAGGGACTCATTCTCAGACAAAGCAATAGTCATGACTTCATGGAACCAATAAATGGATTGTTTCCAGTAAAATGAAGACTGGCAATAATGCTGTCCACTCAATTCCAAATATTGGTTATAAGGTATAGCCACTGATACTCTTTCATGTTTAGAAATTCTTTCTGTTATTATTCAAGAAAATGTTTTTAATCATTCTAATAAACTTTTTTGGAGATGACTTTGGCATCATGTTTGAGTTAATATAAGCCCCTCTAGCATTTTTATTGCCTCGGCTTCAGGAGTACCCAATCGGTAGCGTTATGTGAAAGATGCAGACAACTTGAATATGTGGTGAAGGAAGCCTTCAGACTGGGGGGCAGAGGAGATTATTGTCAATTGCAGTGAACACTGAGGCAGTGTAGACACCCCTAAAGAGTCTCATTCATGGGGCCGGCCCGGTGGCGCACTGCTACAGTGTGCCGCTTGGGAAGCGCGGTGGCGCTCCCGCCGAGGGTTCGGATCCTGCGTACAGACCGGTTCCCACTCACTGGCTGAGCGAGGTGTGGGAGCAACACCGAGGGTTGCGATCCCGTTGCCGGTCCTGGTCCGGTACGGGCGCGACACTGAGGGTTGCGATCCATTGCCGGACACGAAAAAAGACAAAAAAAAAAAGAGTCTCATTCAGATATAGTACTTCAGGGACCAACCCTACTTCCCAATTCATTTTGCTTTGAGAAATGCAACATACCCGGTTCTAACCTGGTGATAGCTTATGTCCTACACTCAGAACTTTGTTTTTCTGGACAATCTCAGCTTCCCAGAACTGAAACATTCAGTTGTGTCTTCTGACATAATGCAACCTAAAAATGTTTTAATTCAGCTCCTTACTCTGCACTTATATACCTCTTTCCTAGAACTTGGCTTTTCCTGAAATCCTTAACTGAGTTTATTACTAGCCAAGAATATGGGTTGAAAAAGACCATGTAATACTCATGCATTCTAGAATCTGTGCCTCCAACCATAAACACAGAAATGTTGCAATAGAAGAATTCATTAGCAAGATCAGTAATCATTGTGGATATTCCAAAGAACAGAGCACTTAACCCAGAATCTAAAATCTCAGTAATAACAAGAGATGCTGATTTGAGATTGTGGTTATTAACAATATGTTATTCTCACAATTTTATTTCTTTTTTCATTCAGGTGTTTCTTTAAGTATTCTCATTTATATGCTCATAGAAGTCATCAAAGCAACACATTTATTGCAACACCTCGGTATAAAGGAGAATTCAAGCCTTGAGAAGATTACTTTGTTATTCATTAGGAACAACATTCCCACATCCTCACACCAATATCTTCCACTGTTATTGTGTAGTCATAATAAGAGTTGGGTTATGTGATTTATGCAAAATTGTTATTGGTGTGTTCTAATGATTTTTTCCAGGAATTCAAGTAAGTGAAGTACAAATACTTAGCACCCTAGATTGTAAAAATAGAAAGAGGAAATGAGTAAACTTAATGTAGTTCTTGTACAGCTGAGTTTTGCTTCTTTATAAACTGTCTGTCATAATCAGGGGTTGCCGTTTAGACTGTCGAACAAGAGTGATGGATGTTCAAGAGGCAGGTTGCCCCAAAGTGTTTCATAAGTTTCAAGTTGAGAATTAATTTGATAGTCTATTTAAAAAAAACACAACTCATTCTTTACCCAAAAAAGAAGAGAAAGCACATACATTTATGCATTTTAAAGACAAAAATAGTTTCTCAAGAAAATCTGAGGTTGTCTGAGACCAGCTTATAAAAGTGCCATTTTATGGTGAAAATTGAAATCAGCAAATGCACTCACATTTATCTGGTCTTGAAGGTCTTGGTGGTGTGTCACCGTTACGTTAGGTGGCAGTGTTGCTTACTGAGTGTCAATGGTTCCCCCCCCCCCACCAATGGAATCATGTTTTTTTTCCCCAAAGTACAATAAAGCTGCCTTCTTGTCTGCACCATGCCTCGTGTAAAGTGCTTCATATCAAGTTAAGGTTGTGCTAGAGAAATTAAGAGCTCTATTTGTGGTCAAAGCAAGCTAACCAAATGACCTTACAGGTTGGAGCAGAAAGGAAATGCAAGCTGCACCTGTGAGTCCTAGCTCCTTGCACCTGTGTGATAAGCCCCTGGTGAGTTCAGAGCACTGATCCCAAAGAGGGGAAGGAAGGAAGGTACAGTACCCTTAGCCACTTTTCCCTTGTATGGAGTAAAAGCGATACTGTGTTTTCCACCATCCTGTATGGCCTGTCATCAGTCTCTACATAGTTGACTTTGAATGAAAAAATGTGGATTGGGAAATAAAGTAAAACTTAAAAATTGTCCTTGTGAGTAAAGCTTTATTTTCACTTAATTCTGAGGGTAGTATGAGGGTACTTCAAAAAGTTCGTGGGAAGATTCATACTATTTTTTTAATTCTATTTTTTCCATGAACTTTTTGAAGTACCCTCGTATTTAAGGGACTCACAGCGAAGCAAGTGTTTTCATCAACTCCTTCCCACCGCTTGGTTGCTGGTAGAGGTACTCCATGATCTTTTTTCCTCTGACAACAACATATTCATCATGGGCTTCGAGTGGGAAAGTGACTTACAGTGTTTGTGCAGATTGGGCTCTTAATTCACTTGAAATAATCAAGATGC
>NW_007727127.1:162993-164029 GCF_000696425.1 Galeopterus variegatus | reverse complement strand
AAAGTGACTTACAGTGTTTGTGCAGATTGGGCTCTTAATTCACTTGAAATAATCAAGATGCTCACAAACTTACAATGAAATTGTCAGATATGAAATAATAAGTTGGCAGAGGAATTTCCACACTGTCTACATCTATGAAACATTTGTTTGGATCATTCTGGACCCATGTTCCGTGAACCATTTACTCTCCAGAGCTGCTCTTGCCAGGTGCTGTTTTGAGGGAGGCTTCCAGGTCCGATCCTCCTGCTGCAGTCTCATGGGAGTGAGTCAGCCTATCCGGATGACATAGATACTAGGCTTTTACGGCAGTCCCCTGATGATCCTGATATAGTTATAAACCTGTGCATTTCAAAAGTAACCTCACATTTGAGGAGACCAACAATTCCTGTTTAGCCAGTGCTACCTATCATGTGATGTTCCTGAACATACCCAGGTCCAAGTTGCAGCTCTGTCATGTTCTATTGGTCATTATTTGTTCCTGCACCTGGGTGAGATCGTTTTCGTTACTTTGACTTTGTAGCATATTCTAATGTCTGTAATGAAGCTGAAGAAACTACTTAAAAAGGTAGCTGCAAACTACTTTGATATTTGCTCAGCTTTCCCAATGGGATTTTCACTTAGTGAATCTGCTACTCAGGTATCTGCTATGCATATGGATTCAAAAGTGGGTGATCACTTAATGTGAGCGACTGAGAAAAGCAGGTTGGAACCAGTGACTCAGTTATTCCAGACTACCAAGAAAATAAGATTGGAAGACATAAACCAAGGAAACTTTACAAGGATTGAAGAGATTGGCACAGGACCTCTTTCAGAGAAAGCCTTGGGTTCAGTAGTGTATGTTAAAGAAAGTGATGGGATAGAAATGATAGACGTGGAATGAAGTAATTTGCACGTATTACCAAAGAAACCAAAAATTGCTTTTGGTTAAGGGGGTATTGAAAGAAAGCTTAATCTTATTAGGAAAATATAACAAGATGAAGGCAGACTATTGCTTTATTTTTCACCATTTATGAATCATCTCAGGCTACATTTTTTG
>NW_007727127.1:158217-162066 GCF_000696425.1 Galeopterus variegatus | reverse complement strand
GTTTAAAACCAGAGGTTTTTTTAGTAACAGTATTTGAATGGCACCAAAATATTTTAATTTTAATGTATTCTTTTTAAAGTGGGGAAAAAAATGTCCAAGCAATTTGACATCAGTATTTTACATTATTTCTGATGTAACAGTTTTGTGTGTTACATTTCCAGTTTGAGATTTTGCTTAGGGTACTTTCTCTTCCTACATTTTACATTTCTGTTCTGTAAAAGATTGCTGCAGATAAGCCCTGCAAAAGATTAGTGATCTGCATATCTTTAGAAGTATTTCACATTTTAAATCTGCCTTTTAAAACTGCTTTTCTGCCATGCTGAATCAATTTCAGAGTTAGAAGAGAGTTCTTTAATAGTTTAATAGTGTAACAGTTTATCTTGCAGGTGATACCATTTTATAGCACCAATACTTAGTATAACAGCCTAGTGTTAAAAAACCTTGTTTTATATACCAGTTATTTTAACAGTTTACTAGTTTGAAACAGCCGCATTATCTCAGGAAATGTCAGGTGGAATTAAAATCATTTGTGTCTGGGAAAAAAAAAAAAAAAAAGCATTTGTGATCTAAGTGAAAAAAATGCACCCAGAATCATTAAGGAAGTACTATTGCAATATAAAATTCACAGCCTGCCTTTTTGCAACTACTTGATGATGAGAATCACTAGGCAACAGCGAGTAGACAATAATGATTGAGAATTTCACACCCACAGTAGATATTCATATTTAGCTGTTTTTATTGGATTTTCTAATATATTTGTGTTGTCTTCTATGTAGGAATTGATTCTAACTTGTAGTTTGCTTTTTAAAATTTTTAAGTAAACTTATTTTGGAATAATTTTAGATTTATAGAGATCTTGCAAAGATAGTACAGAGAGCTCCTGTATATCCTTTAATTAGTTTTTCCTATGAATATATAATCATGGTATGTTTCTCAAAACTAAAAAATTAACATTGGTGCATCATTATTAATTAAACGCCAGGCTGTTGAGATTTTGTTAGTTTTTCCACTAATGACTTTTTTCTCCTCTAGGATTCAGTTCAAGATACCACATTCAATTTAGTTGTTTCCTTTTTAAATTTTAGTGTTTTTTCTTACAGTTTTTAAATTGTAGTAAAACCATAACATAAACTTAACTGTCTTTTTTTTTTTTTTTCCTTTTTGTCTTTTTTTCATGTCCGGCAACGGGATTGCAACCCTTGGCGTCGCGCCCGCACCTCGCTCAGCCAGTGAGCGGGAACCGGTCTGTTTGTGCGATCTGAACCCTTGGTGGGAGCACTGCCGCGCTCCCAAGCGGCGCACTGTAGCAGTGCGCCACCGGGCCGGCCCTAAACTTAACTGTCTTAACCAATTGTAGGTGTACAGTTTAGTGAAGCTCATTTGTGCCATTGTGCAGCCATCACCACCACCCACCTCCACAACTCTTTTCTTCTCGCAAAACTGAAACTCTACACCCATTAAACAATAACTCTCCATTCCCCCCACCCCAGCCCCTGGCAACCACCATTCTACTTTCTGTCTCTTTGATAACCATAGTACATCATATAAGTGGAATTATCCAGTATTTGTCTTTTTGTGACCAGCTTATTTTACTTAGCATTATGTCGTCAAGTTTCATCCATGTTGTAGTGTGTGTCAGAATTTTCTTCCTTTTTAAGGCTTAATAGTATTCTATTGTACTAATACTAATATTGTAGTAATTACAATGTTTATTGTAATATTACCTTGGTTTATTAATTTATTAATTGTAATGTTACCTTGAACTGCTTCCTCCTTTTAGCTACTGTGAATAATGCTGCTGTGACATGGGTATACAAATATCTTTTGAAGACCCTGCTTTTAATTCTTTTGGGCATTTACCCAGGAGCGGAATTGCTGAATCATATGGTAATTCTATATTTAACTTTCTGAGGAACCACCGTGCTGTTTTCCACAGTAACTACACCATCTTACATTCCCACCAACAGCATACAAGAGTACCAGTTTCTCCACATTCCCGCCAATGCTCATTTTCTTTTTTTTTTTTTACTTTTTAAAAATGTATATTTATTTTTGTGGGGTACAGTGTATTATTTCAATACATGCATATGATGGCATTACAATTTATTTTTTTTCCAAGTACAAAATCATTTAATACTAAGTACTTTTTTTTTGATGGTTTTAGTTACATTTTTATTTTTTAAATTTTTTAAAAAAATTTAAATTTTAATTTATCAATATATAATGTAGTTGATTTTCGTGTCCCTTTACCAATTCCTCCTTTCCCCCTCCCTCTCCTCCCTCCCCGTTTTTTGTTTTTTTAATAATAGCCATCTTAATGGGTATGAGGTTATATCTCGTGGTTTTGATTTGTATTTCCCTAATGATCAGTGCATCATTTGCTTTCATAGTACAGCTTGTTTGGTATGTGGCTTCATTTACTAGCAGATGGTTCAGAGCAGTTTGCTATCAATAGTGGTATCACAGAATTGGAATCAGTACTCACTGATAACAAAATATTACTTTTTCACTATGAAATTTTGTAATTTTGGAGAGTTGGGAGAATATTATTGCATAACTAGAACTTAAGATTTCTCTCTGGGTTTTGGACTCACTATGCTATATTCATATGAATCAATATGTTTTTGTTACAAAGTCATTTTAAAATTACTTTCAATACATGTAAAATGAAGAGTAAAACTCCCCCCCACCCCCTAAATAAATGACTATGCAAGATTGGGATCTTACATACCTGCAGTTCTTAAATTCTGGAAAATAATTAAGAACAGATAGAATTCCAAATGCTGTTCTCTTATATCCTGTTCAGGATTCCAACACAGAATACTGGTTTTAAATACCTTTGAACCCTCAACACTTGCAAATGGTAGAGTTGAATTGGCTGAGGATACACTAGCAGTCCTCTTTATACTCAGCAGGACAAAACATTTTTCTTGATTTGGCCACCTTGGTTTTATTATTATTTACAAGGTGGCTATGACTGATCATAAAGCTGTAGTGGTTTTTGCATTACAAGTAACATGTTCATTGAAGAAAAAGGAGAAAATGCAGACAGGCAAAAAGAAGAAAATGTATATAAACTTTACCTATCCCATAACCCAGGGAGTACCATTGTTGACATTTTGGTATATCCCCTTCCAGACTTTTTTTCTATGCATGTATGTGTACACACACACATTTATAGTAGTTTTTTTGTTTGTTTGGCTGGCTGGCATGGGGATTCAGACCTTTGACCTTGGTGTTATCAGCACCACCCTCTTACCATTAAGCAAGCTAACCGGCCAGTCCTATAATAATTTTTTAAACATTTAAATATGTAAAAATAAAAATACTTTTATTTTTCCAAGTTGCATCATGTAGACTCTTAGACGCCTATTTTCTAAATAAAAAATTGACAAAGGGTGAAAGACATTTCCCATCATTTGGGGCTTAAGGGTAAGCTTTTTGTTTAAAGAATTAAACCAAGACCCTGGGGATAAAAGGATGTTTTTGAAGATGCCGGACGCTAGTACTATATAAATAACTACCAGATGGGCAATAGAACATGGTCATTTCTGAAAAGAATGTTTAATTTTGCCACTGACAAACTAATGTCAGCATTAGTCATTTCAATAATTACTATTAAAAATTACAGGTATTGGGATGTGTTTTATTAAATGTGAAGGATTGCAAGGAAACCTCTAGAGTCCACAATTATATTTGCATTAGGAAAGATGCAAAACAGTTATGCTTAATTCCGCCATGCAAACCTAATGTTTTAATGCATTTCCTTCCAGTTTTATTTATTTTTATTTTTCCTTTTTGTCTTTTTTTTTTCGTGTCCGGCAACGGATCGCAACCCTCAGTGTCGCG
>NW_007727127.1:155543-158182 GCF_000696425.1 Galeopterus variegatus | reverse complement strand
TTTTTTTTTTTTTTTTTTTTTTAAAGATGACCGGTAAGGGGATCTTAACCCTTGACTTGGTGGTGTCAGCACCACGCTCAGCCAGTGAGCGGGAACCGGTCTGTATGTGGGATCTGAACCCTGGACGGGAGCGCCGCCGCGCTCCCAAGCGGTGCTCCTTCCAGTTTTAATAGTTTATACACATATATTACTTAATATTTGGTTTTTTTCTGTTTTGGATATAAAATGATTTCCTTGTTACTGTTATATGGTTTTTGTTAATGATCATTTTTTTTTTTTTTTTAAAGATGACCGGTAAGGGGATCTTAACCCTTGACTTGGTGGTGTCAGCACCACGCTCAGCCAGTGAGCGAACCGGCCATCCCTATATGGGATCCGAACCCGTGGCCTTGGTGTTATCAGCACCGCACTCTCCCGAGTGAGCCACGGCCGGCCCCCGTTAATGATCATTTTAATAGCATAATCCGAAAAGTTGATGTATCATAGTTTATTTAATCATTGCCTCATTGGTGGACACTTCAGGTGGATCTTTTCCTACTACCCGTGTGTGTATACATTATTATATGTTATATGTATTATATTATTATATGTGTGTGTACATTATTATAGGTCTTACTATTAAAAAGTATTTTAGTGGAAATTTTCAAGCACGGAAAAAAGAAAGGTAATAAACAACCGTCCTTACCCGGCTTCAGCAATTTTCAGTACATGGCCAATCTCGTTTAATCCATACTCCGCCCCTCCTTGGGCCCCACTATTTCCAAGCAAATCCCAGCCATCGTGTCACTTCAGTTTTGTAAATCTATATCTGTAAAAGATGAAGACTCTTAAGAGCCACGTTGCAATGACCGCACCTTTAAAAAGCCTGACTGACCATTAATGTCCAGCGACCACCTAGTTCCAATCGTTTTATAATATTTTAATAGTGTGTTTGCATCCGCAGCCGAATAAAGTCCCTCGTTGTCCCTCCTCCCGCCTCGCCGCTGTCCCGAGAGCGGCGGGGACAGTGCGTTTTCGTCTGCGTCTCGAGCGGCTGTGAGGGATCCTGGGGAGGAGGCGTCGGGGGGTGATTCAACTTGGAGGAAAGGATCCAAACCTACTTAGCAATAACAGCAATAGCTACGATTAGTTTTTAGACGGGCCGGTGCTGGGCTCAGCTCTTTACGTATTTTACGTGCAAGGAGAGTACTACCCACTTCACAGCCGCTGGGAGGAAGAAATGGGAAAATACGGGGAAAGCAAACGGCATCGAGTGTGCGCCGGATAAAATAGTGGACGTTACACACGTTCGCACAGTCTTGGTGAGAGGTGCTGGCGCGTCCTCCCCGCGCAGGGCAGGAAACGCAAGCCCAGAGAGGTCAAGGAACTTGCCCAACGGCACACAGCTAGTACCGGCTGGTCCAAATTAGAGCAGGGGCTCCTGTCCCCGGAGTGGCAGCAGCCGCCTGGAGCTTTAGGTTTAGGGCTGCTGAGCAGAGGCTGGAGAGCAAGGCTAGCAAGCTCTTGGGGTCATTTAGCTCCGTGTTCGACACCTGGCTCTGCCACTGCGTAGCTGCGTGACCTTGGGCAGGTCACTGACCTCTTAGAACCGGTTTGCTCATCTGTGAAATAGCGATAGCGGTACCACTGGCGTCCAAGATCCTGCGGGGATTCGGCGAGACAGCGGGTGCAGAGCGTCCCCGAGTCTCGCTCGCTGGGGCTGCTGTGTTTAGGACGGAGTCGGACAGCCCCGCATCGGAAACCTTCCCTGCCGTGTGCTTGCTGTGTGACCTTTTCATGTCCACTGGCCTCACCTGTGACACCAAGTGAGTGAACCTCCAGGGCTGATGGAGGGAGTGGATGACAGCGAGGGCCAGATGCTCCGTGCAGGGAGATGCTCGGCGAGGACAGTGTCTTTCTCCCCCTCGGTCCTCTGCACTTGCTCTCCGAGGCTGAGGGGGGAGGGGAGCGGCAGTGCCTACAGGCTCACTGTTAGAGCAGAGGCGGGACAGGAGCTCAGGCCACCATCTTCTAGGCTACAAAGCGTCCATCCCCTTGACTCCTACAACCCTTGTGAGCTGGGCCATTCCAATGCCAGGCGTTTGAAATAAAACCCAAATCCAGTTAAATGAGGATGGCGTTCTACCCACGTTTGCCTATTTGCATTAATAGCCATGAAATGGTATCCTTTTTTTTGTTTTTTGTTTTTCTTGTGCAAAATCTCCAAGTTAGCGTCTGTATGCCCATACGTAGGTGTTCATGATACAGAACTGCCATACAGCTGCCTGGCAGACAGTGAAACACCACGTGATTGTGAATTGTGCCTGGGATGGGATATCCCCGCACTGGGGGAACCTTCCAGCATCTTTGCAAGTTTCATAGAAGACGGAATATCTCTTGGTGCATAGGCTGGCCAACTCGTCCTGTTTTGCTTGCAACTTTTTGCTTTTAAAAATGCGAGTTGCATGTCCTGGGAACCTGAAGTCCCGGGCGACTGGACAGTGGATCACCCTGCTCATTCCAACGCTCACAGTTTCTCAGGAAACCGTGTTCATTTCAGGTTTGTGGTTATGGTTGCTGTTTTTGTTTTAGGTTCCTTGCCGAAGGAATCCTTGCCTGCCTGATTTCCACGGGGGTGGGGTGGGGGGGCGGGGGAGCTT
>NW_007727127.1:136407-155214 GCF_000696425.1 Galeopterus variegatus | reverse complement strand
GGGGGGGGGGGGGGGGGGGGGCGGGGGAGCTTTAGGTGGGGAAGGGGCGGGGCCCATGGAGAAAGCTGTCGACCTGCCCTGCCTAGGCCTTTCAATCCTTTTGGCCAGTCTCCTAAAAGAGAGTGACCCAAAGGGCTTATAATTAAAACCAAATCCCAAACTGGCGATGGGCTTGGGTTTCGTTGGGACAAAGACATGGGCAGCAGAAAGCGGGCATTTGTTTCAGTAATTGTAAACGTCTAAGTAGAGTTAACAGGGAGACTCTAGCAATAAGCACAGAAGTCTCATTGTCTGGGAAACTGGAGAATTGTGAATGAGGCCAATACCCCAGGGCAGCTGACCAAGAGACGGGAGAAAAAAAGGGCTAAAATTTCCCCAAAGCCCCAAAGTCCCCAACCTAGGAAGAGTTGTTCTTAGAGTTGAACATACCAGCTCTGGGGTGGTGGTGGTGGTGCAGAACCTATCTACAAAGTGCTTTGGGATCTGGTTCACTCAAAACCTCTTAGAATGTATGGTTTTTGGTGTCTGGAGGTTTTAAAAGTTTCAGTCTGCTTTTGCCTTGAGCAGTAAGATGAATATAATTGTTTTCAAAGCTGGTTGTGGAGGTCCCCTTGGGGGGAAAATAATCCGTGTGCCTAACAAGTTAGACAATACCAGAGAAATCTGTATTAAACTATGCTGGGATGCCTTTAAAATAATTTCAAGAGACCATGGGTTGCATTATGGGGTTCCCTTGAATACTGAAAATTCCCATTAGTACTGAAAGAGGGCGATATCATGTAATGGGGGCTGGATCTTTTGTGAGTCAGGTGAATCAAGGACACCTCAAGGACACTGGACTCACCTGGTTTTCCCTCCTAGCCCTCTGGCCACTCACCTCAGTCCCCTTTCCTAATTCCACCTCATCTCTCCAACCTCTTTTATTAAAAACACACAGTCTCTTTTGTTTTACTTTTTCTTTTTGAAAACTGCTATGTGGAAAATTTTAAACACATACCAAAGTAGACGTAAGAAGTACCCGTCACCCAGGTTCAACCATTGGCAACCCAGAGCCAATCTTGTTTCCTCTATACTACCACCCATATCCCTCCTCCAGTATTATTTTGGAAGCTATCCCAAACACCACATTATTTCTTCTGTAAATATGTAAGTATGTAGCTCTGAAAGAGGGGTTGGCAAACTTTTTATATAAAAGAACAGAGAGTAAATATTTTTGGTTTTGTAGACCCTACAATCTCTGTCGCAACTACCTAACTCTGCCATTGTAGCACACAAGCAGCCAAAGGCAATACTTAAATGAATGGGTGGGATGTGTTCCAATAAAACTGTATTTATGGACAATAAAATTTAAATTTCATGTATGACATTTTTATGTGTCAAGAAATATTATTCTTTTGATTTAAAAAAAAACTTTTTTTTTTCCTTTTTGTCTTTTTACTGACCGGTAACGGGATTGCAACCCTCGGTGTTGCGCCCGCACCACGCTCAGCCAGTGAGCAGGAACCGGTCTCCACATGGGATCCGAACCCTTGGCGGGAGCGCCGCTGCACTCTCCAGTGCACCACCGGGCTGGCCCTAAAAAAAAACTTTAAACAATGTAAAATCCATTTTTAGCTCACGAGCCACACAAAACCAAGCAGCTGCTTGAATTTGGCCCATGGGTTACAGTTTGCAGACCCTTCTTCAAAAAGATAAGGTCTCCTTAAAATACAGCCATAAAAAAATACATATATATATACATATGTAACCATAGTTATATTTTGAAATTTAAAAATATTAACAATAATTCTTTAAAATTTTTAAATGTCTAATTGGAGCTCAAATATCCCCGATTGTTTCATAATTTTTCTTTTTTTATGGTGTGTTTGAATCAGGATTCAGATAAAGCCCATATGCTATAAATAATCGATGTATCTCAAGTTTTATGTCCATAGGTTCTCTCTCTCTGTTTCTTTCACTGTAATATATTTGCTGAAGAAACCAGGCTGTTTGTTCTGGGGAGTTTTCCAGTCTTGATTTTGCTGGTTGCACCTGGTTACCCAGCATCTTGACAGTAGGGCTTCCTGGGTCTCAGTTCTTATAACTCACTAGTTCCCTACACTCACTTTCTTGGTGATCTCGTCCATTGTTATAGGTTTAAATGCAAGGTGAATGTTCTGTACAGATAGCTTCAGTCTGGAACTCTCCCCTAAACTACAGACTCAAACATCAAATTGTCTACATGCCATTTCAACACACATATTCAATAGGCATCTCAGGCTTAGTATGTCCAGAACTGAGCTCCAGAGATTCACCCCCAAACTTGCAGCTTTTCCCCATCTGCCATCTTTCTATATGCTCAGGCCAAAATCTTTGGAATTATCGATGACTTCTTTATTTCTCTTATTCCCTACCTCCAATCTGTTGGCTTCACCTTTGAAATACCTCCAGAATCCAACCGCTTCTCACCTCACTGCTATCTATGACCAAGTCATTGTCACCTTGTACCTAGATTGGTCTCCCTGCTACAGCCATTGCACTTTCCAGGGTGTTCTCAGCACAGCCATCGGTGCACTTGATCCAGTTAAAAAAAAGTCAGAGCAAGCCATTCTTGTGCTAATCTCCCTTCAGTGGCTTGCATCTCCCTCCAAGAAAAAGTCAAAATGTTTACAATAGACTAAAAAGCCCCACTCTGGCCCTGATACATCCTCTCCAACCTTATCTCTTACTTTCTCATCCTCATGCAATTTACTGAAGAACAAGCAAATTATGCTCCTAATTTCAAGGCCTTTTTCACTGTCGTCTTTTCTTTCTGGAACTTTCTTTCCCCAGATATTCCCATGATTCATTCCCTCACTTCTCAGGTCTCTGCTTAAATGTCACCTCCTCAGGTCTTCCCTGACCACACTGTCTACATTAATACATACTCCTCCATTTCTCCTACCCTGTTATATTTTTCTCCTTAGCATTCATCATTCTCTGACATAACATACCTACTTAATTATCTATTTATTTTCTGCTTGGCTTACCCTGACACACCAGCAAGGAGTTCGTTTTGTAAACTGCTGTATCCTCAGAGCATAGAATAATGCCCGGAACACCGTGGTGCTCAATAAATATTTGATGGACGAATGCATGAAATAAATACACAAATATAAATATGTATTATAGGTGTGCTTGGTGTTGTAAAAGAAAAGTATTGGCTTTTTCTTGTGGCTAATTGTCTTGGCTTAGTTGGAGAATTCGGGGAAGGCTTCACTGAAGACATGAGATTTATAGTGCTTTAATGTGAGATAAGCAAAAAGGGAGGGAAGCGCCCTCTCGGCAGAGGGACAGCCTGTGGCGGGCCTTGACTCAAAGAGTAGTGGCACGTCGCAGGGACAGAAAGATGGCCTGAGCAGGAGCCTGGAGGGTGAGGGGCAAAGAGATGGGTGATAAGGCCACTGAAAAAGTTTTGGGCTTTATCCTGAGGGTAACAGGGAGGAGAGTGACATGAGTAGATATGAGCTATGAAAACAGCAATCTGGCTTATTTGCTTATTTAATAAACCCCTATATAGAGCTTACTTTGAGCCAAGCCCTTTTCTAAGTGATTTATGATTATTAAGTCACTTTATCCTCATATGACACCACGATGTGGGTACCATTATTAACCTCATTTTACAGATGAGGAAATTGAAGCACAGAGAGACTAAGCAACTTCTCCAACATCACACAGCTAGTAAGCAGTGGAGATGGGATTCAAACCAGGTGGTCCGGCTCCACAGTCCACGCTTTTTCCTTTCTCTTTTGACATCAACTTTTACAATTTACATAGAGTAAAATGCACCCATTTTAAATGTGGAGTTCAATGAGATTTGATAAATGTAGGTATCTGTGTAACAATCAGCACAATCAAGATATAGAAACTTTCATCACCCCCAAAAGTTCCTTTGCACCCTTCTGCAATAATCTCCTCCCACTGTACCTTAGTAGCTCCCCAGGCAACTCCCGATTTGTTTTCTGTTACTGTAGATTATTATGCCTATCCTAGAGTTTTACATAAATGGAATCATACAATAGGTACTCTTTTGTGACTAGCTTCTTTTGCTCAGCATAATATTTCTGAGGTTTACCCATGCTGTTGTGTATATCAGTAGTTTATTCCTTTTTCTATGTACATAGTATGTTTTTTTTCCTTTGGGTACTTTAAAAAATTTTTAAAAATTTTTTGAAATAATTATAGAGTCATAGAAAGTTGCAAAAATATATACAAGGAAGTTGTGTGTACTCTTTACCCAGTTTCCCCCCATGGATACATCTTGCATAATGACAGTACGATATCTAATTCAGGAAATTAACATGGTATGATCCACAGAGCTTATTCAGATTTCACTGGTTTTACATGCACTTCTTCAAGTGTGTATTTGTATATAGTTTTCTTGAATTTTGTCATGTGCAGATTCATGTAACAGCTCCCCTAATCAAGATCCAGAACCGTTCCATGAGCACATCTCCTTCTGCTGCCCTTAATATCTGCCTTTCTTTATGGCAGACACTAACTTGTTCTCCATTTCTACAATTTTATTTCAAGAATGTTCTATAAATGGAATCACCCTTATATAACCTTTTGTGATTGTCCTTTTTAACTGGTATAACTCCCTTTAAGTCCATCTAAACTGAGGTGTTCTTCAATAGTTTGTTCCTTTTTACGTCAGGGTAGTATTCTATGGCATGGGTGTACCACTGTTAGTTTATTCATCCACCTGTCGAAGGACATTTGGATTGGTTCCAGTTTTGGGCTATTATGAATAAAGCTTGAATGTGTTCGATGGTCTTTATGTAAACATAAGTTTTCATTTCTCTGGGATAAATGCCCAACAGTTCAGTTGCTAGGCTGTATGTTAAGTGCTCATTTAGTTTTGCAAAAAATTACTAAACTATTTTCAGAATAGCTGTTCCATTTTATATTTTCTTTCTTTCTTTTTTTTTTTTCCTTTTTGTCTCTTTTTTACTGACCGGTAACGGGATCGCAACCCTCGGTGTCGTGCCTGTACCGGGGACGGCAATGGGATCGCAACCCTCGGTGTTGCGCCCGCACCATGCTCAGCCAGTGAGCGGGAACCGGTCTCCACATGGGATCCGAACCCTCGGTGGCCCCCATTTTATATTTTCACCAGCAATGTATGAGCGATCCCGTTTCTCCACATCCTTTCCAGCATATGACAGTATCATCATTTTTTATTTTAGCCATCTGATAGGTCTGTAGTGATATTGTACTTTTAGTGGTCATTTCCCTAATGGCCAGTGATGTTGAATATCTTTTCACGTGTTTATCTGCATCTGTGTGTTCTCTTTGGTGATATATCTGCTCTTGTCTTTGGCTCATTTTCTAATTGGATTTTCTATCTATTTATTTACTGTTCAGTTTTGAGAGTTCTTTATATATTCTATATATAACTCCTTTGTTGTATTTTTTGGTCATTGGTGTCCAGCAATTTGATTATTATGTGCCTTTGTGTGTTTATCTTCATGTTTCTTCTGCTTAGGGTTTGTTGAGGTTTTTGGATCTGTGGGTTTACAGTTTTATCAAACTTTTGAAAATTTTGGCCATTATTTCTTCAGATATTTTTCTTACACCCCTCCTTTCCTGGGATTCTAATTACACATCTTTCAGATAATTTTACATTGTCCCAGAGCTTTCATAATTTTTTTTCCATCTTGGTTTCCCCCATGTTTTACTTTGGATAGTTTCTATTGCCATGACTTCAAGTTCACTAATCTTTTCTTCTGCAGTGTCTAATCTGCTGTTAATGCCATCCAGTGTATTTTCCATTTCAGATATTGTATTTTTATCTCTAGAATTCCATTTGGGTGTTTTTTTGTACCCTCCATATCTCTCCTTAACATACTCATGATTTTTTCTACCTTTTTGAACTTAACAGAGTATATTTATAATAACTATCCTTGTCTATTAATTTAATTTTCTGTATTATTTATGGATCTGGTCTTATTGATTGTTTTTTCCCCTGGTAATCACCCATATTTTCTTACTTCTTTGTATGTCTGGTATTTTAGATTGGATGCTAAATATTTTGGATTTTGCATTGCTGGTTGCTGGATTTTATAATATTGCTCTTATATTGTTGGGTTTTGTTCTGGGATGCAATTCATGTACTTGGAATCAGTTTGAGGCTCCAAGGCTTGCTTTTAAGATTTGTTAAGGCAGGTCTTGAGTAGACTTTAGTTTAGGGCTAATTTGGCCTATTACGGAGGCAATTTGTCACTGAGGACTGTCCTTGATGCCCATTGTATTAGGACATTCTTCCATTCTATCAGGTGGGAACATTCTTAGTCCCGTGTGAGTTCCAAGGATTGTTCTGCCTACTAGGGGAGCTTTCTCTAGCCTCAGGTCATTTCTTATATGTGTAGGCAGATCAATATTCAGCCAAAATTTCCAGGGACCCTTCTTCAGATATTCAGAACATTATCTCTACAACTCCCTTTTCTCCAGGCATTCTTCCCTGTGGATTCCAGGTGCCTTGATTTCCCTGATCTTCCACTCTGCCTCTGAGGTATCTTCTACTCAGTGATACTTCTAGGCTCTGTCTGGATTCCTCCTCCTTGTGCTGTGGTCTGGGGACTATGGGAAGTCAGTACGAGCAATTGTAGAGCTCAGCATGCTTGTTTCCCTTCTCTCAGGGATCTCAACCTTGTGCTACGTGTTGTCCAATGTCTGAAAACGTTTGTGTCATATATTTTGGTGGGTTTTCTAACTGTTTAAGGCAGGAGCGTTTACCCACTGCCAATTATTCCATCATAGCTGGAAGCAAAATTATAACTAACTCCTTTTTATTGCTATTGAATGGATATAATATACCATATTTAACCTTTCACCTGTTGTTGGATATTTGAGTTGTTTTAAATAAGTGACTACTATGAATAAAGATGTGCAAATCTTTGTGTGGACATGTTTTTATTTCTCTTGGGTAAATATCTAGGAGTGGAATCCCCTGATCACAGAGTTTTGTATATTGCACTTTATAAGGCAATGCCAGTTTTCCAAAGACGCTGTATCAGCAATGAGCAGTGAGAGTTCCTGTTGCTCCACATCATCACCAGCATTTGATGTTGTCAGTCTTTTTAATTTCTAGACATTCTACTGAGTTTGTAGTACTCCTGTTGTAGGTTATTTTGCATGTTCTCGTTATCTAATGCTGTGATAACCTTTTGTGTGTTTATTGGCCATTTATATATCTATTTTTTAAGGAATTTAACTTCATATCCTTTCCCCCATTGGCTTGTTTGTCTCCTTCTTACTGAATTGTAAGAGTTCTTTTTATATTCTGGATATAAATCCCTTGTCAGATATAACAGAGTCTATGCTTTTAACCACTCCTCTTTGCTGGATTGAGGGAAGGGGGGTGGTGATAGGAATATGAACAGGCCACTGTAGTCACCAAGGAGAGAGGTGATTGTGTCTCAGATTAGGATAGGGGTTTAGATGGAGCAAAGAAGATGGAATTTTAAAATTATTAAAAAAAAAAAAAAAACTTCAAGGGATTCTGGGTCTACTTGTCTTTCCCTTTTGTCTTCTGAGTGTTCTTAAATATGTATTTTAAAAAACAAACCTAAATCACCCTATGCTTGAATTAACTATAGGAGGATGTTTCAGGAACCTACGACGAACTCTCTTTTCCTGTTCCTTTTTCTGAGCCATGGAGTGGCAAGTCATAGAGTTCCAAATTCCAGGCAGGGTAAGTCCTGAGAGGAATCACCCTCCACAGTTTTCTCACATCTTAGGGAATGCAGTGGGATGGATCAGTTTAGGTACATGATGCATTAAGGTGTTTTGGATGTATGTGCATGCGTGCATGTGTGCGTGTGTGTGCGTGTAGGATTTTCAAGATTATTCTAAAAGAGTTTTTCAAACCAGGGTTCTTCACACTGGGCACAGTTATAATTGAAATTCACTAGAAAAAATTTGTTTCATGAATGTCTATTTTGGGGCTCTTTTCTTAACCCATATTTTTATTTTTGAAGGTCATGCAATTCAATGTTAGTTATACATTCAATGGCTTTCTTACAGATTTGCATCCGTTGTTGCAAAAAATGGCGGTGAGTATTCCATTTTCTTTTAATCTAAATCCCCTCTACTGGAACTGCCAACTTTTGGATGTTACACTTGGTGTTACCTCTTTGCCTTTTAGGAAGAAATAATAGATGGAAGCTATCTGAATGGTAATGTACACACTCAGTCCCCACTTGCGGTTTCTACGAATTTCAGACAGGATGTGGCTGTGATTTCTGGAATGATTCTTTTTAAGTTGTCTTTTCATTTTATTCCCACTGCAGCCTTGCTGGATCTCATACAGTTTCAGAGGTAACCTGCCCTAGAGGGGAGGGAAAGGGATGGGCTAGGTTTTTATTTTTTTCAAGTTTATTTATTTATTAATATTATTATTATTATTATTATTTTTTTCCTTTTTGTCTTTTTTCATGTCTGGCAACGGATCGCAACCCTCAGTGTCACGCCCGTACCGGACTGGGACCGGCAATGGGATCGCAACCCTCGGTGTTGCTCCCACACCTTGCTCAGCCAGTGAGCGGGATCCGGTCTGTATGTGGGATCCGAACCCTTGGCGGGAGCGCCACTGCGCTCCCAAGCGGCGCACTGTAGCAGTGCGTCACTGGGCCGGCCCATTAATATTATTATTTAAAAAAATTTTTTTCTAAGATGTTGTGGAGCAATTGGGGAGAGGGGAACGAGGAAGGAAATAGGGTGGGAGAAGGTGGAAGGAGCGGGGGCATGGTTGAGGCCCATGGCACACCACTCATTCCTTCAGGATAGGTTTTTAATAAAAATTCTTAATGGAAGTCTCTTAATTGTAAAAGGTAATGTGTGCACATTATAAAAAGCAAACAAACAAACAACCAGCACACAAATATTTTATTTATTTATTTATTTTAATTGAAACCTAATTGATTATACCTATCTGTGTGGTGCAGCATTGACTATCAGTACCTGTTGCACAAGAGTTTTAAAGTCGACACACTGTTCCACTTTTGTTCCTCCTCTGCTCTAGCACAAGAGCCAAAATGTACTGAGTGCTTACAATGTAGCACGCACTATTCTAAGTGCTTGGTGCATAGAAACACATCTAATCCTCACAAGTGCCCCACAAGGTAGGGAGGCCCCATTGGTATCCCATTGACAGGATAATGAAACTGAGGTACTGGGAGGGTGAATGAAGGCCACACAGCTGGAAAGTGGTGGAGAGGGATGTGGACCCAGCAGCCTGGCTTCAGGTCCCATTTCCTTCACTGCTGTGCCACATGCTACACACAAGGCCTGTGTTAGGTACTGGGGACATGGGGTAGGGAGTTAGATAGTGCTGTGGAAGGGCCAGTATTAACAGATAATCCTAATGTGATTAGTATAGTGAAGGAGAAGAAATGGGGGCCTTGGGGTCACTCAGTTGTACTAAAGTGAAAGATCTCCATAAACACTCCTTTCCCTGAGATAATTCCAATTGGTAGTTTTGGATATTTTCTTCCAGGCTAAAAAATATTTATTTATTTATCCATTCATCTATTTCTTTATTTAAAAAATGGGATTATAAACGGCTATTTGTGAGCATTCACTATGTGTTGGGCACAGCTTTACTTACTCTACATGTGTGAATGATTTAATCCTCACAGTTGTTAGCCATATTTCTTAGAAAGGGAAACCAAGGCACAAGAAAATTCAGGAAATTGCCTAAGGCCACACACCTAAGTGTTAGAACCAGGATCCAAATCCAGGTTTGAAGCCCACACCCTCAACTATGCTATTCCAGACTCTCTTATACACAGCATCTGTCTTTTAAACTTAATGTGGTAGGTGTCTTTCTTTTTTCTTTTTTAATAAGGAAAAATGAAATTTATTGCTTATAGTTCCTGAGGCTGGGAATTCCAAAGTTCATCTGGTGGTGGCGAAAAGTGACCCAGGGGTCTCACATTGCAAGGTGGTGGAAGCAGACAGAGCAGAGAGACGCAGAGACGTCTTTCTAAGTCAGTCTGTTTGGGCTGTACTCAATCGGAGTAGATTGTTATGGGAATTGGAATATTGTGCACAGCTCAGAAATTTGTAATTGTCTTTAAGAGGATGGGATCTGAGTAGATTTCTAGAATTGGAAACTTCCTTTGCTCCCACTGCATCAGGTTGACTCATTTACTTCCAAGCACAAAGTTCCTAGCATCCCTGACCCATTCCCATCATCCTCCCTGAACTCCTGTCTCCTGGACACTCAGCTAGTGCAGCACCACTTGGTGGGGAGCCAGTCATTGTGACCTTCTCCTGTCTGTCTTTGACTGAAGCTCCCACGTGTGGACGGCAGACCTGTCCCACAGAGTCCTGGCCTATCTGAATTCACGGAATGTAGCCTTCACCATCGCCAGCCTGCAGGTGTGTACCTGAGACCCGTCTCTGTGTTCCCCTCTCAGTGCTCAGGGATGGCAAACTCGGGCAGGTAAGATGGACAAGTGGGATGGGTGTAGAGATAGTCCACCTCCACAAAGAAAAGTGTTCTGTCCAGTTTTTCTTGAAACATGTCTTTCTTTCACTTTCCACCTTTGATGGAGACATGGTGTGTTTGGGAATAGGCTGAGCTGCTGCAACAAAGAGACCCAAAATGACAGCAGCTCAGACAATTTAGCTTATTTCTTTCTCACATAATAGTCCAGAGCTGAGTGAGAGATCCAGAGAGGAGAGGCAGCTCCATTTCAAGGAGCCACCCAGGGACCTGGGTTTCTTTGATCTTTTTGCTCTGTTGTCCTCTAGGGAGTTGTTGCTCACACAGTTGAAACACCACGTCTGTTCTCCAGCCAGGGCAGGGGTGTGGGAAGAGGAAGTGCAGGTGAGCATCTTGTCTCCTGGGATGTGACTTGCAAGTTACATGAGTCCTTCTGCTCACATGCCATAGTCACTTACTGCAAAGGAGCCATGCACCCAGCTGAAACTTGAGGGATTCTACTAATAGAAGGAACAATAGGAGAGTGGATCTTTGGGTATAAGCATCAGTCTTTCAATCAAGGGCCCCCAAAATATTTTTTTTTCTTTTTAACTCTACTATTAAGAAAAACAAAAGCACAGCATGTTGATAGATGGCAATGGATATTTGCCTTCAGGTGCAGCAGGGCATGGTGGGGACCGTGGTGAACTGGACAGCTCGTCCGTCTTTGGCATGACCATGAGCCCAGTGTGGTGTGTTGTGTCTTTGCCATTACTCTGTGAATAGCTCTGAAAAATGAGGAAATATTCTTTCAGCATTCAAAAACTATTACTGGTGTAGCAAAGAAGTCACTCATGTCATTGACCAATGAATAAAGTTCCAACATATGTCTTTGCTGTTTCAATTTTTACTTATGTTTTAACAAAAATGGAAACATCAACCAACACTCATGTCATAGCTACACTCAGGGAGTTGGATGTTTACCATTTACTAGGACTCCCACTAGCGGGAGGCGCTGTTGGTGCCACGTGGCACCTGCGTTCTTTGTCCTGTTCATCAGTCATGGCAACCTAATGAGAAGTAACACCTGCCCCTTTCTCTCTAGCAGGAAGGCTTCTCATGAGATCTATCTATTTTAACCTGATCAGTAGATATACCACTTCTCTTCCTATGTATATATTCATTTATTCATTCAATATGTACTTATTTAGCATCTACTTTCTGCTAAGCACAATTCTAGACACTGGGACTTAGTGGAGACCTGTTGCTACCCACATGGGATTTTCATTCTGGGAGGAGAGACATTAAGAAAATCATTATTGAACTCATTATATTGAAAATCATTATTGAGACTAATGGCTGGTGCTATTGAGCACTTAACCGTGTGCTAGGAACACTTTACACACTCACTTAATCCTCATAACAACCTTACATGGTCAGTTCTACTGTTCTCTCCACTTTTCAGATAAGAAAACTGAGCCCAGAGACAGTGTTACTGATTTAGCTAATAAAAATACAGGATATCCAGTCAAAATTGAACTTCAGATAAACAAATAATTTTTCAGTGTAAGTAGTGTACGACTCATGTGACATATGGTACATACTTATACTAAAAAACTATTCATTGTTTATCTGAAATTAAAATTTAACTGAACGTCTTGTATTTTACCCAGCAACCCTAGTTAAGAAACTTGCCCAAGACTGCAGAACGAGAAAGTGTAAAGGTGGGGATTTGCATATGGGTTGTCTGGTTCTAGAGTCCACCTCTTGCCCATGTTATCACATTGTGCTGCCTTCCTAGAATTCTTCTGTTTAAGGGAGATTTAGTAAATAATTACCCAGGTAGCAGAGGAAATCTCTTCCAGGGGAGGCTGGTGGCCTCTGCTCCTTGCCCTGTAGGGGACACCACAGAGAGTTCATTCTGCCTGAATTTTGCTCCTGTGCTGATAGCTCGGGTTTGAGCAGTAGCGTCATCTGGGGGTAATTAAACTTTCTGGGTGGAGGCCAGCTGCTCTGGGCTTGATATCCCAATCACCCACAGGGCCCCAGCAGGCCATGGGATGGGGAAATCAGGCCTGTGGTGAGCAGGAGAGTTCTTTCAGCAAGCAGCTGCCCCTTGGCTTGCTGACTATCACAGAAAGGGAATGCATGCCCAGTGTTGCCAAATCTTTGCATTCTCCAAGAGAAGCTGGAAAGCCAGATTTTTTGAGGAATGCCTTGACTTTTAAATGTTGGCAGCTAATGAGAAAATTTTGGAGCTGGCCAAACCAAACCCGTCTGCAGGCTGCCAGCTCATGGTCTCTAAAGCTGGCTGGGCTGCTGGCCGTGGTGCTGACCGTGTGCTCCTGTCCTTCTGTCCTCACCGACTCTCCCAACACCCCGTATCCAGGCAGCCATGGAAAATCACCTGGAGCAGTGTTTGTACCAGCCCCAGAAGCTGCTGGAGGACCTGAGGAAAGCAGATGCTCAACAATTCCACACTGCCATGAAATGCCTCTTAGAAGACAAGCAGGACCGCTTGGTGAGGTGTTCTTGGCATGTCCCAGGAAGAGGGGAAGTCCAGGGCCAGTTGGTATTTGTCGAATTGAATCAAATTGAACCTGACCTGGGACTTGGTTCTTTTTTATTTCTTCCCTCTCTTCTTTCCCTCCCGCAACTCTCTGGGAGATTTAGGACCTAGGTTTTCTCACCTACTTTCTCCAAAGTTCAAATGAAGAGCTTTATAATTCATATTCTTATGAGTACTAAGAAATGAGAGGTACTGAGGATCTTCTCATGGTTTAGTTCAATAAACATCTATGCACCCATGGATGTAGAGATGAAAGACTGTCCCTGCCCTCAAGGAGCTTATAGTCTGGAGGGGGAGGCAGAAACGGAAACAGGTAATTTCCACAAAAACATGGTAAGTGATATAACAGCATCACAAAGCAAGGCCCGTGAGACCCAGAAAGCTCTTGGGACCCTGAGAAGTGAGGTTTAGAGTTTTCTTTGTTGGAGGAAGTTTAGTGTGGAGCAGTGTTTCCTGAAAGCAGTTGAAACATTTAAACATTTTAATAAACATATACTTATTTTAATGTCTGTTGTTAAAATATAATGGACACATCAAACCAGTTTGGTAAAGATTTAACATTTCCTTTTGAAATGAATTTAAGTTTTAAAAAAAGGACTCAGTTTAAGGAAAAATATGAAGTAAATAATAGTAAAAGCAGAGCAAAGATATGGCAAAAATCGGGGTGCTGGTCTATGAAGATGGTATTGCTTAATGTTTTTTAAGAGTTTACTATGTGTGAAGCATTATTGTAAGAAAATAGTCAGCAAAATGTTTCTGTAAGGGGCCAGATAGCAAATATTTTAGGATTTTCAGGCCGTACAATCTCTGTCAGTTAGTCGACTTTGCCGCTGCAGCGTGAAAGCAGCCATAGGTGATAAGTAAATGAATGGGTGTGGATATGTTCCTGTAAAACTTTATTCACAAAAACAGGTGGTGGGCCAGATTTGGCCTGTGGGCCCTCGCTCACCAACCACTGTTTTAAGGGTTTATAACATGCTTGCACTCACTAAATCCTCTCTGGACCTTCTGAAATAAGATTACTGAGAATCTTACCATTTCAATATTCAGGTGAGGAAACTGGAGCTTGGAGAGGTTGAGTGAATAACTTCAGATCACCCAGCTTAGAAGTGGCAACTCTGAGGTTGGAACCCGTGTTCCTGACTCCAGCTATGAGCCCATCTGGCATCTGGTGAAGCCCAAGGCTCCTTCTCAGAATCAATAGGACAAAATACAAAGGAAGTCAATTCTATTTTTTCAATAGTCAATTCTATTTTTTCACATTTATCAAAATGTATAAAACACCTCCGGGGTACAGTAATTTATGTGCCTCTTTAACACATCCAATAACAAGATTTAGCAGCTGGCCTCATAACTTCTGTAATTTTGAGGAAGTGTTGAGTGTAAACAAGATTTCAAGATTTCTGCAACAGCCATAATGCATTATGAAAGTGTTTGTGATTTTGATCAATGACAAAGTCAAAGATACTGCTTCCTCTAGGGTGCCTTGTTGCCTGCGTTCATCCCTCGAGGAAATGCTACATGTCAGTTCTATGTTAGTGAAGACGAGGATGCACTTTTTCCCAATATGCAGACACCCTAAATTTTATTCACAGGCCCCTGCTCACGAACTCCTAAATGTACTCAACCGCTACACTGCTTAGCCACCTAAAACGAATGATTGAAATTAGGAAACACTTTGTCATGATTGAAGTGTGGGTTTGTGCTCAGATACACTTGTTTCAGATCCCACCTCCATGTAAGTTTGAGCTGGTTGCTTATTCTCTATTTTGTTTTGTCACCTGAGATATTGAGATAATAATAGTGTGTAACATTTGTCAAGTGTTCACCAGGTACCGGGCATATTATGTTCATTATCTCATTCAATTCTTACACAGATCTAAGAGATAGGTACTGATTTTATCTCCATTTTACAGAGGAGGAAGGAGACTTAAAAAAGATGAGCAGTTTGCTCAAGGACACAATGATAGTTAAGTAGAAGCCCTGGGATTTAAACCTAGAAATGCTTGACCCTGGGGCCTATGGGGCTTAACTTATAGGACAGTCATGAGAAGTCAATGAGATGACACATTTGTTGCATGCTTGGCACAGTGCCTGGTGTGTAGCCAATGCTCAGTAAAGCAGTGGCTATCTTTGGGGGGTTGTGTGGGGTGAGGGATGGAGGGGTCAGTTAGATTGTGACTAAATCTTGTTAGCATTCCTGAGTTCTGTGTTCAAAGGATTCATCTGTTCATTCATTCGAGCAGGTTATTTTTCAGTTTCTTCTAGGTACTGGGTATTCCACAATGCATGTATGCTTGAGCCTCAAGGACTTTCCCAGCCCAACCCTGGATACACATTAGAATCAGATGCCTGGGCTCCATCACAGACCAATTAAATCTGACTCTAGATAGTAGTGCTGGAGATCAGTACTTTTAAAAAGCTCCTTGAGTGATGCTGATGTTCAGCCAGAGTTGGGAACCATGGGTTTGGAGGAAAGACAGGCACATGAGCATCTTTTATGCATCATCGAGTTTGGTTCAAGATCCTCTGGGAGCACATAGTGGAGAGGGATCTGACTTGAAGTAGGACGGGATCAGAGGAGACTGCACCCCAAGGAGGTGATGATTAAGCTTGGCCTTAAAGGATGAGCCGGATTTTGCTAGAAGGAAGGGGGTGGGAATTGCAGCTAGAACAAGGGCCTGAGGTGTGACAGTCTTAGTGTGTCTGGAGAGTGGGAGTCACCTTGTGTGGGTGGAGCAGGTGAAGACCTTGACTTTGTTCTGTAGGTGATGGAAAGTTCTAGAAGGCTTGACATAGCAGCATGGTATTAAACAGTGGTCCTGAATTTCTCCACTGCTGCAACATGTTGCCCCTCTCAGGGCTTCCAAATTGAGAGGCAGCTCTCAAGGTGATCTAGCTTCTCTCATTCCTGTAGGACCTGAAGGACATTGTCATTGACTTGGGAGAGATTCGGGAACAAGCCTTGCAGAGCCCTGGTGTGAACCGCAGCCTGTTTGTCATCACGCTGGAGAGGTGTTTCCAGGTGTTGAACTCCCTGGAGTGCGTGGAGATTCTGGGCAGGGTGCTGAGAGGGTCTGCAGGCAGCTTTCTCCAGCCGGACATCACAGAGAGGCTCCCCCGGGACCTACGTGAGGATGCCTTTAAGAACCTGTGAGTGCTTCTGCCCACCCTCCTGGCCCCACGCACCACCCCTCAGGGGCTGTTGTGAGACTTCAAGGAGGTGACACCTGGCTGGGGGGAGAAGACAGGAGGGGACAGGTTGATAGAGAAGTTCTGGAGCAGAAACTTAAAATCTGTAGAGCTGAGAGACGGGTTTGAACAAAACAGTGTCTCCCTAACTTCAGTTGTTCTGGTCCCGTCCTCACAATTTTTGCTAAATCTATATATTACCTGTTCTATTATTTACTTCATGTTTCTCCTTAGAGTGACTCATTCTTTTTACTTAAACATATTTATTTTAAAAGTAAATTTGATATCATTACTGTAAGTGGGAAATCACTATCCTTTGTCTTAAGTAAATACAATGAAATACAATGAAAAAAAAAAGTCACTAAGTCCTAGCTAGATTTGTCACTTGCCTAAGTGTCTTAGTCAGTCTGGGTTGCTATAACAAAAATACCATAGACTGGGTGGATTAAACAGCAAACACTTATTTATCACAGTTCTGGAGGCTGGGAAGTCCAAGATCAAGGCGCGAGTAGATTCGGTGGCTGGAGAGGACCTGCTGTCTGGTTCATAGAAGGTGTCTTCTCACTGTGTCCTTGGGGGTGAGGAAGCTCTCCGGGATCCCTTTTATAAGGGCACTAATCCTATTCATGAGGGCTCCACTCTCATGACTTAATCACCCCCCAAAGGTCCCACCTCGTAATACTTTCACCTTGCGTATTAGAATTTCAACACATGAATTTTGGGGGGACACAAACATTCAGCCTGTAGCATCAATACTCTGAGCCTGGGGCTTGTTCTCTTGGTTAAAAAGGTAGCTGAGTGTATGTTAAAGACGCACTAGCACAAAACTGAGACCTTCACTTTGAGGGACAGTAGAAGGACTGAGGGCACTGGAAAAGAAGGGCTTTTCTCCCTTTGAGATGCTGTGCTCTTAATGTTTGTTAGCACCTAGCGCTATATGAAATCACACTTTGGGAACACCAAATTAGAGGATCGTGTCTAGGACTTGAAGAGCCCCAGGCATTGTTACCACCACCAGCTCCCTTCTTTTACTACCTATAGCACTTAATGGCCCTAAAAGCCTCTTTCTAAATCTAAAAATGTGTTAGAAGAAAGAAATTACCAATACGATGGCAACAAATTGGGAGATTTTAAACAATTTTTTTTTGCAGCCAAAGGACTGTGGGAGAAACAGACAATATACTGACCTCATTTTGTCTCCAGGGTGTGGTTTCTTTGGCTGAGACATATATCCCATGGAACCCCTTCGCCCCGCATGCTGTTACACAATCCCTCTTAAATCCACCTTGTCCTTCCTCCTCCATTTGCTCGGGTGGGCAGCCAAAGGACTGTGGGAGAAACAGACAATATACTGACCTCATTTTGTCTCCAGGATGTGGTTTCTTTGGCTGAGACATATATCCCATGGAACCCCTTCGCCCCTCATGCTGTTACACAATCCCTCTTAAATCCACCTTGTCCTTCCTCCTCCATTTGCTCGGGTGGTGTGAGGGTAGGAATGGAGGTGGTGAGAACATTTCTGGGACAGGAAGTTTATCAGTCACTGCTCATCTGCTTGCAAGTGACAGAAAATGCATTTAAACTGGCTTGCACCAAAAGGGACTTATTGGAACATGTAATGGGATAGTCTTGGGTGTAGGCCTGTGGTCAGGCACAGCTGAATCCAGAGGTTCAAATTATGCCATCAGGCGATTATCAGTCACTGCTCATCTACTTGCAAGTGACAGAAAATGCATTTAAACTGGCTTGCACCAAAAGGGACTTATTGGAACATGTAATGGGATAGTTTTGGGTGTAGGCCTGTGGTCAGGCACAGCTGAATCCAGAGGTTCAAATTATGCCATCAGGCGGATCTGTGTCTCTTTACCTCTCTGCTCTGCCCTCCTCTGCGCTGGCCTTGCTCTCAGACAGGCTCTCTCCACCAGGCAGCACCAGCAGATCCAGCCTATCTCTTTAGAGCGCTCGTTAGAGCAACCCATTCAGAGGAGACAGAGTCTCTCTTTCTAACTGTTCCAAGCCAAGTCCTAGAGCTGATTCCCATTGGCCCAGACTGGGTCATTTACCCATCCTTGAGCCAGTCGCTGTGGCCAGTGGAATCTAATTGGTGAAATGACTTAGATGTGGGTCAAAGCCTAACCTAAACAACATGCACCAAGTGTGGGAGAAATTTGGTTTCCCCAAGAAAAATGGAGATGCTGTTATGAGTAAAGGGGGCACAGATCATGGACAGTCAAAACCCACAGATGTCCACTACAGAAACCAACTTTACATAGATTCTGAGTAAGAGCTGGCAGGACGGTTACAAGCCTTGCAGAGAGAAAGTTGCCAGAACAATACAGATATAACACTGTCCAACTCCAGATTCCCAGTTCTTGAGTGGAAAGTCTGGGTTATGCTCCTACTTCCACTGAAGATATCCTGTTGGGCAACATCTAGTCCAACCCCTTCTTTCATAGATGAAGAAACTGAGGTCTAGAGAGAGCGGTGGCATCCCTGAGGTGACCCCATGGGATGTGACTTCATCTGAACTCAACCCAGGTCTCCTGAACCCCAATTCTGTCCTCTTCCCACTATACCCTGCCCTCCCTCTTCTCCT
>NW_007727127.1:134559-135524 GCF_000696425.1 Galeopterus variegatus | reverse complement strand
GTTTATTAAAAGCCTACTTATGTCCTATTTACGTCCTATTTATGTCCTACTTATGTCAAATTCATAGAGACAGAAATGAGAATGGGGGCAGAGTTTCAATTTTGCAAGATGCAAAAAGTTCTGGATATGGACGGTTGTACAACAATGTGAATGTACTTCCTACAACTCAACTGTATAATTAAAAATGGTTAAAATAGTAAATTTTATGTGTATTTTATCACAATTGAAAAAAAAAAGAGAAAAGGCTGTGTAGATTAGCAATACAAACAATTTCTCAGATAGCTTTAACTTGTTAGATGTTTAAGGCCAGTAATGCAAACAGAATAAACTTTTGAACACCTAAAAAGCCTACTATGTTTCAGCAGCTGAGGACAGAGAGGAAAATAAGACAAAGTCTCTGCTTTCATGGGCCTATTGTTTTATTGTGGAAGGGTAGGAGGAGAAAATATTTTGTTTGGTGGCTGACCAGAATGGGGATCCAAACCTGTGACCTTGGTGTTAGGAGGCTGTGCTCCAACCAAGTGAGCAACCGGCCAGCCCTAGAGGAGAAAATTAAAAATAAATGTATAAATAAAAGGAAGAGAGCAAGAGAGAGGACTAAGATCCTGATAGCAGCTATGAAGAAAATAGAATGAACACATGCCATGGAAAGGGTCACCACGTTAGACTAGAACAGGGCTTGGCAAACGTTTTCCATAAAAGGCTGGAGTAAATATTTTAGGCTTTGTGAGCCTACAGTCTCTGTCTCAACCATTCAACTCTGAGTTTGCACCTTGAAGACAGACATGGACAGTAGATGTGCACATGCGGCTGGGTCCCAATAAAACTCTATTTATGGACACCGATTAGAAATTCATATAATTTGGGCCGGCCCCGTGGCGCACTGGATAGTGCGCCGCTTGGGAAGCGTGGCGGCGCTCCCGCCCGAGGGTTCGGATCCCGCATACAGACCGGTTCCCGCTCAC
>NW_007727127.1:115079-133662 GCF_000696425.1 Galeopterus variegatus | reverse complement strand
CGGAAAAAAAAAAAAAAAAAAAAAAAAAAAAAAAAAAAAGAAATTCATATAATTTTCACTTGTCAACAAACATTATTTTTTTGTGAATTTTCCTGTCAACTGTTTTTTTTTTTGTCTTTTTTTTTTTTTTTTACTGACCGGTAACGGGATCGCAACCCTCGGTGTTGCGCCCGCACCGCGCTCAGCCAGTGAGCGGGAACCAGTCTCCACATGGGATCCGAACCCTTGGCGGGAGCACCGCCGCGCTCCCAAGCGGGGCACTCTCCAGTGCGCCACCAGGCCGGCCCTCTGTCAACTGTTAAAAAATGTAAAACCATTCTTGGCTCACAGGCTGTAGAGAAACAGATGGTGGGCTGCCTTTGGCCCCTGGGCTGTAGTTTGCCAACTCCTGGACTAAGGAATCAGGGGAGACCTCTGGAGTGGATGACATGTGAATTGAGACCTGAGTGAGGAGATGGGATTGGTCATGTGAGGCTTTGGAGAAAGGGCGTTCCAGGCAGAGGGAGCAGTACCAAGGCCCCGAGGTGGGAGGAGCTTGGTGTGTTGGGGAAACATACAGGGAGCCCTGCAGGGTTGGGGTGTAAGGAATGCCAATCAATCTTTTTCCTGGAACTAAGCTCTGAGATGTGTGTGTAAGGAACATGAAACAGACAGGTGGTCATCAGTTTCCTGGGGTTTGGATTTCAGGACATACTGGGGGTCTCAAACCACTCCCTGAGGCCTCAGACTCCTCCCCTAGAGAAGAGCTACTGTTGCTTGTTGGACCTATTTTTGGCACCAACCCATGGGAAATTGAGACCTCAGGGGGCTGACTTATGCAAATCCAGTGGCTGGGCATGCTCAGTAAAGGCCTAATATAGGCTTAATATGACTGCAGTGACTGAGCATGCTCAGTGGAAGGGAGTTTATCCGTTGAATGACTTTCCACTAAGGATGTGAAAGTGCACAGAATATTCTTGAATATATCTAGTGCGTGTGATAGGATTTGACCAGTCAACATGCCCTAAACGAAGTCCAACTGAGCATGTGAAAGATTCATGTTACCTAACTGGCACCCCCCCCTTAATTGAGTATTCATCAGACAGTATGAATATGCAGTAGATAGCAAACCTCTAAAAGCTGAATCTCAGGAGAAGGCAGGGCTGTTGCTTACTCTCCTGGAGCCAGCCCGCCCTCTGCCTGTGGAGTGTGTATTTTTTTCTTTTTGTATCACTTTCAACATGCAGCTGCTCACTCTCTTGGGCCAGCCTGCACTCTGTACTAAACTTGAAGTGTGTATTTCTTACTTTTGTGTTAGACTTGGAATTCCCTCTGCCTGGTGCATAATTATGGCCTCACACTGAATCTGAATCTCACACTGTGTTACCCTAAGAAAGTCACTCAACCTCTGGACTTCCCTGTCTTTATTGCCAGAGTTTAATGAGAGACAAACTTTCCTCCTAAAATTCCCATATGGTATGTTTCATTATTAAACAATGGTGAATTAAAATTAATTCTATTTGGACCTTAATTTTTTTTTTCCATGAAGGTTCTTGAGGTAACTGGAAGTACCTTGGCTGTTAAGAATATCCCAAGCTTGAGAATCATTGATCTGTAGAAATACAGTTTATTCTTAATAATTAGTTAAAGAATGATCAACTCAGCTTGGTCCGTGGTGAATTTTGTGGTTCTCTCCTCAAAATTCTCTAGCCCTCTGGGGCCACCCTTTCTTCCGGTAGTCAGGTCAACTGTCCAGAGTCCCCATCTAGGGGATCATAGGGAGTCTGCCTGTGCTGGGTCGGAGGAGGCACCCCATATGTTCTTGTGAATCAGCCCGTGCAAAAGTTGACTTCTCCATCTCATTCGCACATCAGTCGTTGCCCATGGCTTCTGCAACAGACCTTGTTGGCTGACTCACTGCACACTGTAATGCTTGCCCCCATTTTTCATTTCCCCAAATGCCACCTATACAATGTTGTTGTGTGTAAAAGTCTTTTACTGAAGGATTGGTGTCAATGGCAGCCAATTCCAGCTCAGTAAAACTAGAAGTTGGCTCCTGGACATGATTGTTCTTAAAGTCCCACTGACATATCACTGATGGAGAATTTCAAATGTCAGAACAGAGTGACAGAGAGAGTCCTCTGGGAATTCAGAGAGGCTAGGGAGACAAGAGAAAGCTTTAAGGAAGAGAAAATTTTAGTTTGAGCCCTGTCTTTAAGGTAGAGGGCTGGCCACTTAGTTCACTTGCGAGAGCAGGGTGCTGCCAACACCAACGTCAAGCGTTCAGATCTCCGAACAAACTGGCCAGCTGAAAAAGAAGAGAAAAAAAAAGAGGATTTGGAGAACATTTGGGGAAGTATGAGTACTTTGGTTCAAGTATAGTAACATGGTGATAATTAATAAAGATGATAAACATTATTAGTGGTAGCAATAAAAGAGAGTTAAACATATTTCAAATTGCCAGATTATTTAATAATTAATTGAACTAAAAATAAAACTATACTTTGCAGTCTTAAGTATTAAGAAATAATCTGCATTTTTAACAAGTTCCCTGGTGATGCTGCTGCTGGAGGTGCAGGGACCACACTCTTGAGTGACAAGGTCTCAGGTGGCGGGCATCTGAGATCATGGCCTGTGTGTTTCACAGGCTCTCTATAAATGGTTGTTGAATGATTAATGAATTAATGAATCCAAGTACGAGGTCCTGACGTCAGAAGTGCTGTTGACTATCACATCCTAGTGTAAATGTTTTTATTTATTTACCTATTTATTCATTTATTTTTTTGTAGATGACTCTGTTTCATGGGTCAGCGCAGAAAACTTATGGATTTTGGGCAGATATATGGTTCACCTATCATTTGAAGAAATTATGAAAATTAGCCCTACAGAAGTAAGTTGAAAAATTACATTTATATGTCCCTATTACTAATACACCTGGGGTAAGGTGTATTCTAAATCTCTTACGTTCTGCAAGCCAGTCAAGGTGCTCTGGAAATTGTATACCCATCTGAGAAAACTGTTGGAACAGGGCCTCAAGTGGTCAGTCATAGGATTGAGTCCTCGTGCAAAAGAGCTAAGAAAAGAAACAGAATTATGGGCAACTAAGATAGCTATGATGTGAACAAACATGATATAAAGAGAAGGTTGGCTATGAACCGAAATCATTTAAGCGTATTTTTGTACTCGAGAAAGGCCAAGGACAATAGCTATAGAGTTTCCCGTCCTTGGAAGCCTGAAATGATGTGAACAAACATGATATAAAGAGAAGGTTGGCTATGAACCGAAATCATTTAAGAGTACTTTTGTACTCGAGAAAGGCCAAGGACAATAGCTATAGAGTTTCCCGTCCTTGGAAGCCTGAAGCCCAAGCAAAAGCAACATGGATTAATAGCTATTTCTATTTATGGCTACACCTATTAATAGCTACTTCAGCACGAGCAATGATTGGATTTTAAATCTAGAGTTTACAGGGGAGAAATGTCCATGTTCTAAGATTACTTAACTCACTAGTCAACCTGTCTCCTTCTGATTTAACCCAATTACACTAAAATCACGTGGGCATTATGATTCTGGAATGCGGCCTCCAAAGAATGCTGCCAGTCTGGGGGCATTCATAATGAGTTTGGGGCTTACCTCCAAATTTTTAAAATCATGTGTGCCCTGACTTTCTCCTGGCCTGTGAGAGAACTGTTTGCATCAAACGACTGGCTTGTACAAGGGCCAATTGACCCAACAATGTCTGGTTATTATGAATCTGGAGGCAGAACTAGGTCCCTCTCTTTTACCTAGGAGGCTGGGAGTATTTCAAACATCTTCCAATTTTTATAACCCTCAGTCCTAGGATTAACTACCCCCATTTGCCCTCCCAATGTTGAGTAATTTTCAGGATGTAAATAAAGATTAAATTCTTAGGAAACTGGGCCCCTAGGGTGGGATTTCTAAGATCAGATGTGCATTTACAACTTTTCTTCATTATCTAAAAAGGTAGAGAAGAGAGGGGAAGCCACAGAGTATCAACAACACTAAGAGGAAATTTTATTTGGACAAAGAGTATAATCCAAAAGGGAGTGACAACTTCATGAGTCCCTTTAGGAAGAGAATTGTAGTGTGTTGAAATGTAGAATGCAGAATCTGTTAGAAATACAAAGAGAGATGAATATGAGCCCTATGGCAGTAGACTACTTCAGTGTGACATCCTTGGATATGTAGGCAAAAAGGGAACAGGAATAGAGAGAATCTGAATGGTATATTTAATAAAGTTGAGACTTTGTATCTTATGAGGAGAACACACACTGTCTTCCACCACCCGAGGGAGAGCGTGGCTCATAAACTTAAAAACACACTCCTCTATTAAAAACAAATTCTGATTCTTCAAAGGAGACAATTTGTGGATCACATTCTCAATATAACAACGCTAGAAATAAATGTGAAAAGATTAGCTTAAAATAAGTACAACTGCTCAGATATTAAAAAATAATACTTTCCTAAATAACATTTGGGTTGAAGAGGAAATCAAAGCAGCAGTGACAGGCCATTAAGAAATCAATTACAAGAACTGGGCGTGTATCCATGTGTCTGAGATGGGGCACAGGACAGACCATCAGGGTGGGGCCACACTGGGTCACTCTTGCCCTTGTCACCGATCTTCCTGTTCTTGTTCACCAGATTGGGCTGTTTATCAGCTATGACAATGCCACCAAGCAGCTGGACACAGTTTATGACATCACACCTGAACTGGCCCAGGCGTTTCTGGAGAGGATCGGCTCTTCCAGCTTTGACATGAGGAATACCTCCACCATCCACAGGCAAGGGACGTGGGCTCTGGGCCCTCAGAGCTGTTCTCAAGATGCGATCTAAGCACCAGCTCCTTTGAGCAGCAAAAGACCCCGGGAGGGAAGGGAGTGGCTGGTCCCTCAATATTCCCACGTCTCTCTCTGTGCATGTGTGGGGAGGTGTCCCCAATGAGTCATCGCCCTTTGAAGGGGTTATGAAGAGGGGAAGGAAGCAAATGATTCCTGAGCGTCTCCTGTGTGCCAGGCATGTTATGCAAATTTATCAAGTGTTAATCCCAGCTCCAAGCATGGAACAGAACATTTTGAATGCTCAGGTCACTGTCCATTCCGAGGTAAATGCATAATTTCCATTAGGTTGGGTCACGTGTTAGGTGTGGGTCCCCCTATTTGAGAACCCTTTGTTTTCAGACTTTCAGCTGAGGAGCCCCTGGATGAGATCAGCTCTAAGGTAATTTAGTGATTTAGTAATTCAGTGATTGTAGCATAATCCTCCAGGAATCATTTTCAGGGGGGGAGAACCAGGAGCCTACACTCTGGGGGTGTCAAGCAGCGTTTGAATGTCAGGGAGAGGGAGTGTGCAGTGGAGCAGGGTGGGGAGCCCTGGTCAGCGGCCTTCTCGCCATCTCTCGGGGTCTTACTGTCCCACTGCTCCCCCTGACATTACCATATTACCTGAAGTGTTTTCAAATGAGTCGCTTTAGAGAATGTATTCCTCTAAAATGATTACGACTTCTTCCCCCATTCCTAGTAATTTTCACGCATTAGCATGGGTCTCATTTTTCTATGATTACACAAAAAATAGCCTTATGGTTAAGAACATGGGACCCGGAGCCAGACTTCTTACCTAACCAAACTTGGGTCTGCCCACCTGTACGCAGGTAAGCCAAGACACCAGGTTGCAGTAGGAAAATAGGTGTTTAACTACAAGGCCAAGTAATTAGAGCAGGGGCAGCCAGTGCTGAAGAATCTCGAGCTCCTCATGGGCTTTCATTCATGGGTTTTTGAAGACAAAAGTTAGGGGTGAGGTGCTGGAGCTCATGGACGTCTCTGATTGGTTGGCTCTTGTGCAAGACTCAGCATCTTCCCTAATCTTGATTTATTTCGGTTCTTGGCGTTGTCTTGTCTGGGTGCCAGTTGATCTGTGCGACTGTGTTCAGGTCACCCCAACCTCAAAATCTGCAAAAACAGCTCATCTTTGTGTCAGTAGTGTTCTCTTTAAAGCAAAAGCAGAGGCAAGCACCTGGTGACTCAAAATCATTTTTGGCTATTGTTTAAATTTTTATTACTTTACTTAACTGGCTACATTTTTAAAAAAAGATAACAGAACTTCTTTAAGCTAATCTTTACTCTGGTGCAAGTTTCCACATTTGTCTAAAGGCTGTGTACTTAACTGCTATAATGGCTAGGCTAACTACTAAATTGAGCAAAATACACATTTTTGATCCTCTAAAGGTTAAAATCAAATTAAATCTATGGCTGTCAGTTTCATTGAGTTTAGTCCAGGCTTTGCTGCTTACACATTGTGTGATCTTGGCCACGTTACATCACCTTTCTGTGCCTCCATTTCCCCATCTGCAAAATGGGAGATAAGAATCTGCCTCCTTCCTTAAGGTCCTTGTAAGGATTAAGCACACCTGACACAGTAGGTGCTCAATAAATATTATTCTTTTTTCTTTTAAAATTTATTTTTTAAATTGACAAATAAAAACTGTATGTATTTATGGTATACAACATGATATTTTGAAATATGTACACATTGTAGAATGGCTAAATCAAGCTGATTAACATACTCATTACCTCACATACTTATTTTTTTTTGTGGTGATAATACTTAAAAATCTACTGTCAGCAATTTTCAAGTGTACAGTGCATTATTATTAACTGTAGTCACCATGTGGTACAATAGATCTCCGGTACTTTTTCCTCCCATCTAACTGAAACTTTATATCCTTTGACCACCTGGTAACCACCGTTCTACTCTTTGCTTCCATGAGTTTGACTTTTTTAGATTCCGCATAAGAGTATGCAGGTATAAAGTGAGATAATTTGTCTTTCTGTGACCGGTTTATTTCCACTTAGCATACTGTCCTCTAAATTCATCCACGTTGTTGCAAATAACGAGATTTCCTTCTTTGTAAGGGCTGAATAGTATTCTATCACGTAGTTGTACCACATTTCCTTTATCCATTCATCCATTGATGGAGACTTAGGTTGATTCCCTATCTTGCCTATTGTGAAGCTATTCTTAATGTGGTTATTGATATTCAGGCTTCCTTTCCCCTGAGTCTTCTTTTCTCAGGGTTAAGTGGATCTCTTTTGCTCATCAGACACATTTCCAGTTCTTTCCCTGGACCTGGTTGTTCTCCTGTGGACATGTTTAAATGTGTCAATATCTTTCTGAGTGCATGGAGCCAGGTTGATCGTGGTCAACCAGGTGGTCCAGCCATGCTGAGTTGAATAGTCTTCATACTAACTCTAAGAACATTCATTAGTGTTAAAAAAATTCATTAGTGATTACATGCTTAGTGTCCACCAGGAAGCATGCTAGTCAGTCAGCATGCCTCTTCTCACTTAACTTTCACAGTCAACCTCATTCTGCGTTTATCGTATTTATTACGATGTGCTGTGATGAATAAAGCAAACTTCCCATTTATGGAAGGCTCAGAGAGGCAGGACTGCCCTGTCCAGTAGTACAGAGTGTACAACTGTGTGCAGCAGCCTTGCAGAGAAGTTGAGTAACTTGCTGCAGATCAAACATCTCATAGAGCTGGGCTTCAAATTCCCGTTGGCCTGAACCTATGCTCTTAACCACAAGATATATTGCTCTCAGTTAGACCAGGGTTCAAATCCCCCCTCTGCCCCTACACTGTTCTGTCGCCTTTTCCCCCCCTTCTGAAATCTTTGCAACACCTGGGTGTGTAGGTAGGAAGGAATCCTGGAAATAGATCTCTGCTTCAGAGAGTCAGTCCCTCGGGGTGGACAAAGCCCTTATCTCCATGTGGAAAATGGGGAGTATTCTAACTCAGCACCATTCTCTCCTTATGCCCTTTATCCATCCCAGGAGGAGAGATGGCATATTTGGATGGATCTAGGTTTAAGTGCCAGCTCCACAACTTGCCTTGGACATGTCACTTGATCTCTTTGAGTCTCAGTTTGTCCTTCTGTGAAATGGGCCTAATGAGAGAGCCTACCATGTAGGGTTGTCGTAATGAGATAATCCAGGTGAAGGGCTCAGCACAATACCTGCTATGATCATGACTCTACTTGCTTGGACTGGGTAGGGGGTGTGGTTGTAGTTCCCAGCTCTGAGCCCTCCCCCAGTGTCCCTTATCTTCTTGCACAGGTTGGGGCTGCTGGTTTGTTTCTATGACGACCTGGAGCTGCTGGATGCTGCCGTGGCCCAAGTCCTCCTTCACCAGATGATAAAGTGCGGTCACCTGAAGGGCTTCCAGGCTGGCGTTCAGAAGGTACAGATCGGGGTGCAAGGCCCTGACGCCTCTGCCTCAGTTTCACCAGCCAGAGAAATGGGAAGAACAGCCTCACCTGGCTTTTGAGAGAAACAAACAGTGTTAATCAGGATCTAAGTCCAGCTGCAGCAGGTGGTACCTCAAACACTGGCATGAGCTTAACATAGGAAGAAACGACAAAAAGCAGCGTAAGAAAAAGCTTGGATGGATAAAAATTCAATCAGAGCAGCCATCTCAAACCTAAATGTGCAGATGGATCACCTGGGGATCCTAAATGCAGATTCTGATTCAGCAGGTCTGGGTGGGGGCTGTGACGCTGCACTTCTAACAAGCTTCCAGGTGACGCTGAAGCTGCCCGTCTGTCCAGCATATCTGGAATAGCAGGAGATTAAGCAGTGGTTTTCACACCCACCTCTGCATTGGTAACACCCTGCCAGGCTCCACCCCAGAGATTCTGATGTCACTGCTCCGGGGTGTGGCCTGGGTGTGGTATGTTTTTTAAAGCTCCTCAGGTGATTTCAACATAGCCAGAATTGAGAACACTGAATTGGTGCGTTTTCATGAGTTCCTAGACCAGGGTTCTAGATAAATCAGCAAACTCATACTGTCTCTCATTTTTCCTCCCACCCCCATCTCTCTCTTCATTCTTCCATTCAAGTCTCAGTTCTGCCCTGCTCCCCTTCACTTCTTTTGGTCTCATTTTTTTTTAATTGAAAAGATAATGTGAGACCAATATTGAAGAAAATCTTGGTCAAGCCATCAATAATCCCACAGCAGTTTTCCACACATAACCATAACATCCCCAGTCACGTCTGGCATTTGACATTGTGGTCATCTGTCTTAGTCAATGCATACTTTGTTTTCAAGGAAAAGAATCCCCCTTAAGCAAGCTCAAGCAAAAATAAAAATAAATGTATTTTAAGGCCAGAAGGGTAGCTGTGGCAGCCCTGACCAGGAAGAAAGTCAAATATAATTAGTGGGGTGGGATGCTGCGAAAGGGTTCATCTACCTCTGTGCTTTGGGATCATCTAGCTGAGTGCTTCTAAAACCTAAGCATGCATCAGAGGCACCGGGAGGGCTTGCGGAAATACAGATTACTGGCCCACGCCCAGTCTCTGCTTCCGCAGGCCTGGGGTTGGGCCTGAGAATTTGCATTTCTAAGTTCCCAGATGATGCTGCTACTGCTGGTCTAGAACCACACTCAGAACCATCACTCTAGTCCACCCCTTCCTTTTCCGTGTGGGGAAACTGAGCTCTAGGGGAGGGTAGTTGCTGAATTGAGAGAACCCAGGTGCCAAGACAGCTGTTTCTATTACTGCACTCTGCTGCCCCCCAATGGCCATTTCAATATTGCCGGGAAGGTTGTGTGCACAGTCTGGAATGAAAAGTGTATTGTTTGTATGAATTCAGGTGTTGAAACATGAACCCCCCCCACCTTTTTTTTGTGTGTGCAGAGGTCGCTTTACAGTAGGCGAGTTTTTCACCTTTCTTAGTGGAAGCAGTTGGGAGACACACTTGACTATAACTAGGCAGGCATATTGTAATAAAATACTTATGGAAGTGACCATAGAAATGTGCAACACGTACAAGACATAATTTTAAGTGAAAAATGTAAAACAGAAAATTGTGCTCCCATTCTTATCACAACTCTGTACAAACTACGTACTGTCTCTATATTTATAAAGGCTGAAGAAGTCTCAGAAGNATTACTGCACTCTGCTGCCCCCCAATGGCCATTTCAATATTGCCGGGAAGGTTGTGTGCACCGTCTGGAATGAAAAGTGTATTGTTTGTATGAATTCAGGTGTTGAAACATGAACCCCCCCCCCCTTTTTTTTGTGTGTGCAGAGGTCGCTTTACAGTAGGCGAGTTTTTCACCTTTTTTAGTGGAAGCAGTTGGGAGACACACTTGACTATAACTAGGCAGGCATATTGTAATAAAATACTTATGGAAGTGACCATAGAAATGTGAAACACGTACAAGACATAATTTTAAGTGAAAAATGTAAAACAGAAAATTGTGCTCCCATTCTTATTACAACTCTGTACAAACTACGTACTGTCTCTATATTTATAAAGGCTGAAGAAGTCTCAGAAGCATATACACCCAATTGCTAATTATAGTTATTTTTATGAGGTAGGATTTTTAGGAGGCTTTACTTTCTGGTACTGTTGAGAGTTATTTTTACACAGATTATATATTACCGTGAAAAAGGCCTTGGATATTTCATAAAAGAAAAACAGCCATATATATGGACATAGAGTTTAAGGTCACAAAAGGAAAACAGATGTGACCAGGGTGTGGTGGAGTTGTAAGGGAACAAAGTTTTCTTCTGCCATGCTTTCAGGTTGATTTAATAACAAAGTAATATTTAAGTGAAGCACAAAGTGAATTTGTGGCATGTTAAAGCCAAGGCCAGAGGTGCTGTCAGTGGAGCATGGTGGGAGTCCCTCTCCTCCTCATCCTTGGGCACAGAGGCTTTGATGGGGCAGTGTAGGGAGGGTGTTGTGGGGCCTTCACACCCCAGCATGTAGTCAGGGAGCCAACACCCTTTTTCTGTTGACCCTCATTTCGGGCTGCTCTCCTTCCAGCTCAAAGCCGACCTTCTGGACATTGCCATAGAGAACCAGACCCTCAATGAGACACTGGGATCTTTGTCGGATGCAGTTGTGGGTTTGACCTACAGTCAGCTGGAGTCCCTGTCCCCTGAGGCTGTGCACGGTGCCATTTCCACCCTCAACCAGGTCTCTGGTTGGGCCAAGAGCCAGGTCATCATCTTGTCTGCCAAATTCTTGGCCCATGAGAAGGTCAGTTGGAGGGTTTTTTCTGGCGGCTGGCCAGTATGGGGATCCAAACCCTTGACCTTGGTGTTACAAGGTGGCATGCTAACAAGCTGAGCTAACCAGCCAGCCGAGTTGGTGCTTTTAACTCTTCTTTAGTGCCCAGTTACCCAAGGGCCGGTGTATGAGATGGTCTTCAAAAAGTTCATGGGGGGCCGGCCCGGTGGCGCACTGGATAGTGCGCCGCTTGGGAAGCGCGGCGGCGCTCCCGCCCGAGGGTTCGGATCACACGCACCCAAAAAAAGCTAGTAGGGAAACTTGCCAGAATTTGAACCCAGATCTGCCAAAACTCCAAAGTCAGACCATAATTGTGTCTCCCAGTGTGTAAATATCTATCAAATACTTTGTGCACATGTGTGAACATGCCAAACTTTGAATGATTTAAGTATAACCTGTATTTTAATACTTAGGACAGCATCATAAAATTAATTTCTAAATGAATATTGAAATTTATCCAGTTTCTATGTTTAGCAATTGGTGTTAATTTACCTCTCATAAGTGCTAGAAAGGTTCTACAATACCTCCTCCAGCCCTTTTATACTATTCAAGCTTTTTATTAGCCCTAATGTTGATTGCCTTCCCAGGGCATCTACTAGTTTGAGTATAATTTGTCTAATTAAATTTAAAGAAGAGATGTTTCAGGGAGCACCATTTCATCATTTCCTCTTAAACTCTATGCTGTGGACTTTAATGAGGACCTAAACCCCATGGAAAGATTGGTATTATCTTTTAATCTCATTTCTCTGCAAACTTTTTGAAGTGCTCTCGTGTTAGTTGACTACCTCCCAAAGATCCCACCTTGGGGGATAGGGTTCAACATATGAATTTTGGGGGAGACACAAACATTCAGTCCATGACAGCCAGTAATACGCACACAGCAGGGCAACCAATTAGTGAGAAGATGTGCTGAGGAGAACTATTTACATCCTTGCTCTGCCATTTACCAGGTGTGTGACATGCGGCAATTTACTTTAATTCGCTTTGCCTCAGTTTCCCTATTTGTAAGATGGGGATGACAATAGCACCCACCTCACGGCATTGCTGCAAAGATTATGTGAATTGCTGCACATAAAGAAGTTGGACTATCAGGTGATGATAGAGTATGAGCTCGCTGGGCGTTAGCTATCACTGAGGTGTCAATCAATGCGTGGGATCCACCCCAGGATGTTCTTGCTGCTAACACACCCCTCATCCTGGGATCAGGCTATTTTATTCCAGTCCTATTTTATTCAGGCATGCAGAGAGGGAACTGTTACTGTGGAAGGTCCTGTTTAGAGGGGACAAGAGCCTTAGTCCATGCTCTAACTGTTTGCAGGGTGGGAAATAGAACTTCTTCCTGGGGGAATTAGTCTTTTTGTGCTGGACCAGTTGAAAGGGCTCTAGAGACTTGAGTCCTAAGCATTTTGGTGTCCCACTCTTCCAGTTCATACTCACAGCCATTTCCCAGGATGCAGACTGGCTCATGAGGATTGGATTGGGACCAATTCCAGCATGACAGTAACAACAAACATGTATTAAGCGCCTCCTATGTGCCAGGTTCTGTTCTAAGTGAGTTAATCATTTAATCTCCCCAACAACCTATGGGGGCAGCCATGCTGTGATCTTCGTTTTCCAGTTTATTCATGTGAGGCATAGAACATGTGAGGGGATTGCCAAGACAACATAAATGAGACACAGCTGGGACTGAACTCAGGACATCTGGCTCAGAGCCTTCTCGCTTATTCCCGTGCTGTGTCCATCATGGCGCCATGACCACTGTGCACCCATTCTCACTTTCTGCTGAAGGATAAGCCCATTCATCTTGTCCCTTTCGTTTGAAGGCTTTGAAGACCTTCCCTGTTTCTGGACCTTGATTGGCACCCCATGGGTCCACCTTGACAGTTCTTCGTGGATGTGATTTTAGGGATCTGAGGGAGACTGTTTAGTTCCCTCCCAGCCCTGGACCAAGTGGTTTGTCTCTTCCCTAGTTTCCAACTCTTCTACTGAGGGTGGGAGGGGCAACTTTTACTAAGAAGCCAAGAGCTCAGAAGGTCTTGCCTTCTTTGGGGGCAGTAACAGACTATCCATTCTACAGAGAATAACTAAAGGAAACCACTCAACTGTCTTTTTGTGGAGCCATGGCATGTCGCTCACTGATCATATGGAAAACCGTCTAGCATCTTCACTCGAAAGGAGGGAAAATAACCCCAAATATAACTTCCAATAGGACAGCCAGCTCCAATCATATTTGCAATAAAATATCAGGCTTTTATCCTGAAACCTTTATTTCAACTTAAATCTTCTACGTGGAAGTACATGAGAGTGAAGCTTTGGTGTTTCAGATGCCTGTCAGGTAACATGAATGGGAAGTGGGCCGCCTCAAAGTGCGGTAAGCGGAGAGGGGCTGGGTGAACTGAGAGCCCGTGACCCACCTAAGGAGGTAGCTGGTGCTCAGTTCTTGCCAATTTTTGCCAGGTGGGAATTTGGGCCCAGCATTGCCTGATGTTCAGATTTTTCTTTTTTCTTTTTTTATTTTATTTATTTATGTATTTATTCCTTTTTGTCTCTTTTTTACTGACCGGTAACGGGATTGCAACCCTCGGTGTCGCGCCCGTACCGGGGACCGGCAACGGGATCGCAACCCTCGGTGTTGTGCCCACACCGCGCTCAGCCAGTGAGCGGGAACCGGTCTCCACATGGGATCCGAACCCTCGGCGGGAGCGCCGCCACGCTCCCAAGCGGCGCACTCTCCAGTGCGCCACCGGGCCGGCCCAAGATTTTTCTTTTTTAAATAGAAACTCAAATCTGGAGTTTTTTTGGGAGTTCTTCCTATTAAACAATTTAATTTAAAAATTGAAAACAATTTTTAAATGTGGTCCATTAGTTCAAATTATACACACAAAAAAGCCATTGCTGGGCTATGGCTTATGGCTTTTTGATATTTGTACTATGGCCTCGGATAGCATCATGATTCCCCCAGCAGAGCATTAATCACGTGTCTTGTGTTTTGATATTTAACTCTCTTTCCTGATAGAAGGAAGGAGGGCCTGTGAAGGTAACATCTGTCTTGCTCACCGTTGTGCCATAAGGTGTCGCCCATCCTGATACCTGGCATGCACACTGGTTTAGAGCAGAGCCTCATGCTGGTGGTTGGTCCTCTCCCAGGTGCTGTCCTTCTACAATGTCAGCCAGATGGGTGTGCTGCTGGCTGGGGTTGGCACCCAGGCTTTCTATGGCATGGATCGGAAGGACATCTCACAGGTCCTGAGAAGCTCTCTCTCCCAGCATGTGTCTGATTTGTCACCTGCCCAGCAGCATGGTATCCTCAGCAAGGTGAGAAGATGGTGTTTGGTGTCCTCAGCCATGTGGCTCACAGAGGATGTGGTTTGGGGTTTTGTGAGTGGGCTGTGCCTTTGGGCCATTGTTCAGGGCTGGGATTATCTTAACCTTTGGTGTGTGGGGCTGTTCTGAACCTGGGAAATGCCTTCTCCTGAGGACTTACTGCTCCTCCCTTCCAGACAGAGCCCCTTTGGTCATGCTATAATTCTTCCCAGACCACATCGCTCTTCCTTCCCTGTCTAATCTGGAAGACTTTTCTTAAACCAGGCTTCTTGATCTAATAACATTTTAAAAGTTTGTTTTTCAAATCTAAACATGAATCCTGAAGTCTTCAGAGTGCTTCTGAAAGCTCCTTCCATGGTTCAGAGTCATGTCCAAATTCCTTTCTCACTTGGCAGTGAGCCTTTTGGGCATCGTACTCTATCAGACCTGCTATGTCTAGTGGCTAAATCTGCTAAGACACCAAACCTGAGGAGTTTGTTCTAAAACACCAACACCTTGCAGATAGCAGTAGGGGATATAGTTAAAATAATGAAACATATCTCTTTGTTTTGGTAAATTACTGATCGTTCCCACTGAACAATTTCCTAACATTACTGAACAATTTCCCAACATGGAAATTTGGGGGAGTTCTCAATCACAGTGTCTGTCTGTGGCAACCAAGATAGACATGTGACCCAAGCTGAGTCACCTGAGTTCTTTCTTCCTTTGGATTTTTTATTTAAATTGAGACAAGGAGAAGTCTCTCTTTGATTTATGGAGGGAACCTGGGTTCAACTCTACAGTCCTGAAGGAAAAGGAGCTTCGGAGCAGCCAGGTATCATGATGATGCCCACGATCCATTCCATATTTCTGAATATCTGTGTTGTGGGTGTGGTCTGTTTNGGAGCGCCGCCACGCTCCCAAGCGGCGCACTCTCCAGTGCGCCACCGGGCCGGCCCAAGATTTTTCTTTTTTAAATAGAAACTCAAATCTGGAGTTTTTTTGGGAGTTCTTCCTATTAAACAATTTAATTTAAAAATTGAAAACAATTTTTAAATGTGGTCCATTAGTTCAAATTATACACACAAAAAAGCCATTGCTGGGCTATGGCTTATGGCTTTTTGATATTTGTACTATGGCCTCGGATAGCATCATGATTCCCCCAGCAGAGCATTAATCACGTGTCTTGTGTTTTGATATTTAACTCTCTTTCCTGATAGAAGGAAGGAGGGCCTGTGAAGGTAACATCTGTCTTGCTCACCGTTGTGCCATAAGGTGTCGCCCATCCTGATACCTGGCATGCACACTGGTTTAGAGCAGAGCCTCATGCTGGTGGTTGGTCCTCTCCCAGGTGCTGTCCTTCTACAATGTCAGCCAGATGGGTGTGCTGCTGGCTGGGGTTGGCACCCAGGCTTTCTATGGCATGGATCGGAAGGACATCTCACAGGTCCTGAGAAGCTCTCTCTCCCAGCATGTGTCTGATTTGTCACCTGCCCAGCAGCATGGTATCCTCAGCAAGGTGAGAAGATGGTGTTTGGTGTCCTCAGCCATGTGGCTCACAGAGGATGTGGTTTGGGGTTTTGTGAGTGGGCTGTGCCTTTGGGCCATTGTTCAGGGCTGGGATTATCTTAACCTTTGGTGTGTGGGGCTGTTCTGAACCTGGGAAATGCCTTCTCCTGAGGACTTACTGCTCCTCCCTTCCAGACAGAGCCCCTTTGGTCATGCTATAATTCTTCCCAGACCACATCGCTCTTCCTTCCCTGTCTAATCTGGAAGACTTTTCTTAAACCAGGCTTCTTGATCTAATAACATTTTAAAAGTTTGTTTTTCAAATCTAAACATGAATCCTGAAGTCTTCAGAGTGCTTCTGAAAGCTCCTTCCATGGTTCAGAGTCATGTCCAAATTCCTTTCTCACTTGGCAGTGAGCCTTTTGGGCATCGTACTCTATCAGACCTGCTATGTCTAGTGGCTAAATCTGCTAAGACACCAAACCTGAGGAGTTTGTTCTAAAACACCAACACCTTGCAGATAGCAGTAGTGGATATGGTTAAAATAATGAGTGTGGGTTTTAGAGTAAGACAGATTTGGGCTTGGATCTCATTTACTGCCTGTCCAGCAATCACTTGTTAAGTCTCAGTCTTCTCACCTGGGAAATGGGGATAATGATAGTCCCTACTTCCCAGGGCTGCTGAGCGGATCTGATGGGCTGTATTGGCTGTGGAGCAGTGCCCTGCTTTTACCCAAAGCTCAATGCACCTTTTACAAAGTTGTTATTATGTTTCTTTTCACTCTGGCAGATGATCAAAGCAGGAGATACTGCCTCTGGCATTGTGGAGATACAAGGGGCTTTCTTTAAGGAAGTTTCTCTCTTTGATTTATGGAGGGAACCTGGGTTCAACTCTACAGTCCTGAAGGAAAAGGAGCTTCGGAGCAGCCAGGTATCGTGATGATGCCCACGATCCATTCCATATTTCTGAATATCTGTGTTGTGGGTGTGGTCTGTTTNTGATGATGCCCACGATCCATTCCATATTTCTGAATATCTGTGTTGTGGGTGTGGTCTGTTTTAAAGTTAATTTGGTAAAAGAAATTTATTTTTGTGTGATTAAAGACAGGAGGCAGAATAGCGTAGTGTTACAAAGTTAGACAAGACCTGAGTGTGAATTGTGACTCCCATTTATGTATTAGGTTTGGAGAAGCTACTCCTCCTTACATGGCCTCAGTTGTCTCATGTGCAAAATGGGGATGATTTCTCATGAGGATCAGTGATGTGTGGCACGTGGGCAGTGTCTATAAACATGGGTGGTGATTCGCTGTATTATTAAATGCTGCCAGCTCCGAGGCCACTTGGGGAGGATGGTGCCATTGAGGCTGATGCTTTAGGACTTTCTCTGACTTCCTTTTCATTCAGTCACCAACTGTTTATCCAGCACCTACCAACATGTCCCAGGCATTGTTCACNTTTTCATTCAGTCACCAACTGTTTATCCAGCACCTACCAACATGTCCCAGGCATTGTTCACAGTGCTGAGAATGCAGACGTGAACATAACAGACAAAAATCCCTGTCTGATCTGGGGGTTCTCGCTCAGGGTTTCTCATGACGTTGGATGAGCTTCCAGTGATCTACATTGCTGTGCAACAAACCACCTCCAAATTTAGTGGCAGTAGCAATCATTTTATTTTGGAAAATACATCCTGCTGCAGATGACTTCAAGATACCTTTGTCTCAGCAACTGAGTTATGGAATTACCATTTCCTGAGATGGAGAAGGCTGTGTGGGAGGGTCCCAGACCCTGACCCAGTGCCCATGGAAATATCTGGGGCCATATGCAGAGTGTCCAAAACTGCCTTATATGGCTGCTCCTTTGGCCTGCGCCTTTATGCTACTGTAAGGCTCTCTGCTGCCACGTGACAGATGCTGCCACCTGACGCTACCTCATAATTTATTCTGTTTGGAGAATTATGTTCAAAGTTTCAGAATCTATAAAATAGACTAATGTCATACTTGATTGCATCTGCAAATTAGATATTCTGTGAAATTACGTTCCTTAAAACAAATGAGTCCCCTGCTTCCTATGCATTGTTCTCCTGGAGTGCTCATCTGGGAGGGTTTTGGGGAGTGCCTGCGGCGAGCAGGAGTTACTTTATTGATGGTGCTTTCTAGCCCGTCCTGGTCTGCTCGTCTGTCCCTTCCACTTTTGCTCTCCAGGATGCCTGGTGCTCAGGAACTAGCAGGTGGGCAGGGCATGTAAATGGGGGTTACAGAGGGGCCTCAATGGGCCAGTGAAGCACAGCTTTGTAAAGCATGGGAAGTAATGTCCTACCCTGCTGCCCAACGACTTTCCCCTTCCTCATTTGCCCCTTGGAGCTTGGGGAATCACCTGCAGTGTGAGAGCGTGGGCTCTGGAATTAACCTGACACCAGTTCAAATCATGGCTCTGCCACTAAGCAGTTGTATGGTCCTGGCTAAGTAACATAGTCTGGGAAACCTCCACTTCCCCACCTGTAAAATGGGATCGCAGAGTGCCTTCCCTGCTTGGCCTCACAATGCTGGGCACACAAGGAGGCTCCATCAGCACTGTCGGTCATTCTCTTCCCTCAGGCCCTGTTCCTGTACGAGCTTCTGTCAAAGACGACCAGAAGGCCCGAGGAGCTTCTGAGGTAGGAGATGTGACTCACCCTGGGGGCTCCAGAGACCCT
>NW_007727127.1:110031-114185 GCF_000696425.1 Galeopterus variegatus | reverse complement strand
TTCAACAGGCTATTCCATGCTCACATTTGAGCCTTAAAATATATTGGCAAGGTATACCATTTGTATTCAGAATTATGTTCTCTGGGGACTAACATTCCTTATCTAACATTCCCGCCCTCTCAAGGGGTAGCTGTGAAGGGGAACAATACTCTAAGAGCATTTTCTTTTGCTTTCACAACTTCTTTTTCCAAATGGTTATGGAGACTCTAACCCTTCGGTGAGACCAGAGGTAGTAACTGACTTCACAGATGGGGGCCCCACTCCCAGAGTTTCCCATACGGTAGGTGAGGAATGGGGCATGTGAATTTGCATTTCTGATCCGTTCCTTGGTGAGAACTATTGAGCTATATTAAAAGTCCTGCCCAGGTGGGGAAGCCAATAACTGAGCAGATGGATGGAGGTCAGACTCGCTTTCAGGAAGACCTACCTGTGCAGCAGGAAGACTTGTCCCAACGCAGGTGCCTCCCTAGACTTCCAGCTCTCAGAAACTTCAAATACCAGTAAATTAGAAGATTCACTTGTATTGTTTATATTTTTTACTGAAAACACACAATTATTATTTTTAAAAATAATGCAATACAGAGAAAGTAAAATTTCCCCATATTTTCCATAGAGCAGTGGTTCTCAGCAGGTACCATTTTGCCCCCTAGGGAACTTTTGGCCACAACTGGAGACACTTTTGGTTTTCACAACTTGGGGAGGGGGATTGCTCCTGGAATTTAGTGAGTACAGACCAGGGATACTGCTCAACACTCTACAGTGCAGAGGACAGTCCCCACAACACAGAATGATCCAGCCCAGAATGTCTGTAGTGCTGAGGCTGGGCAACCCTTTCCAGAGGTAACTACAGGGAAAAGTTTGCTGTTGACCTCAAGAGTAGTATATATAAAACCCATTTACATGCAATGTAACAGGCACAAATGAGCTCATACTATACACGCTGTTCTATTTAACTACGTATGTTATACACACACACATATACAGGATAGATATCACTTAATGTTAAAATATATATATAAATCTACCTTATTAAAACAAAAGAGTTGCATAGTATTTCAGTGTATGAATAGACACTAATTTACTTAACCAGTCCCCTACTCAGGGACATTAAGGTTATATTTCACTTTCTTGCAGTGATAGAGAAAATTGTGATGAGTGTTCTCACACTTAAATCTTCGTATTCATCTTGTCATTGTCTCAGTTTCTTTATCTGTAAACTGGGCACCACTGAGGTACCTACATCATAGGGTACTCAATTGCATAAGTGAAGGCAGATGGCACCCTCAGAACAGTGCCTGGCACACAGATGGCACTGTCTGTGTTTGTTCTTATTCTTGTTGGACCAAATTCCTAGAACTGCTTGATCTTTCAGGTTAATTGTTTGGCGTGGAAATACTGGGAAGTTTCCAGGATCTGGGCACCACTGAGGTACCTACATCATAGGGTACTCAATTGCATAAGTGAAGGCAGATGGCGCCCTCAGAACAGTGCCTGGCACACAGATGGCACTGTCTGTGTTTGTTCTTATTCTTATTGGACCAAATTCCTAGAACTGCTTGATCTTTCAGGTTAATTGTTTGGCGTGGAAATACTGGGAAGTTTCCAGGATGTCTATGCCGCCTTTCCTCTTGGCGGCTCTCCCGTAAGTGAGCATTGGTCTTTCTTTCTGGCTCAGTGGTAAGATTGGTGGGAATCACCCAAGCCAAAGTGATTCTCTCCCCTGGGCTTTCCTGAGCAACCAGAGGCAGAGTGGAGCATGCCTTAGACTGATAAGCCCTTGAGAATCAGGATTTAAATTCTGAGGCTCACATAGACATTTTAGACAGACCATCTTGCTTTTCTTGTTATTTAAAAACCAAAGCCAAAGCAACTGAAGCCTGAGTGGATACCAGTGAAGTTGGTCCCATCTGGAATGGCCTCACAGCTGTGCCAGGCTCCAGGGGAATCAGACCTGATGTGAGCCATGGGTGGTTCCTCCAGGAAGTGTGGGCTTTCAGGCCTGCGGGGAAGCCCTGCTTTACAAACATGGTTTAGACACCGTTTCTCTCCCTTTCTCTTTATTTACTTCCCTCTACCTTCTTTTGCTGTTATTATCTTCATTCATTCAAACAAATATTTACTGAGTACTTACTGTGTGCTAGTTCTCAGAGATAGCTACATTTTCCCCTTATGAATTTACAATCTCATGGGCAGGGGAGTGGGGAGGAAAAGACAAACATAAAGCCAATTATAATGTCAAATTGATATTTGGTTGAAAGTGACAAAAATCTCAACTCAAACTGGGTTAGGCAATGAAAGGGAATTTTTGGCTCAGGTAACTGGAAAGACCAGGGATGGACTTCAGGCATGGCTGGATCCAGGGGCTCAAAAGATGTTATCCATCTCTTAGCCTAACTTTCCTCTGTTGGCTTTACTGTTGGGCAAGATTTTTCTCTGTGGTGGCCCCAGGTTACACTTCCCAAGCTTTACATTAATGAAAAAGGGAAAGATTTCTTTTCCCATCATTCTCAATAGAAGTCTTGGGTTTGACTCTCATTGGCCTTAATTGGATCAATTTGCTTTCCTTGAATCAATAGGGTTGGGGGATGGGTAGCTTTGACTGTGTTAGGCCTATATTGTGCCCCTGGAGCTGGGAGGGAAAAATTGGCTCCACAAATCACAAGGACTTGGGGTGAAGGGGGGGCACTGATGACCCAAGAAAGCCGTTACCACAGGAAGGGACAGTGGGCACTAGGCGTAGGGGAGGTAATATTTCCTTCAGACTGGAGAGTCAGGGGAGACTGAACTAAAGCTTGAAGAGTGAGTCAGGGATAGAGAGTTTAAGATGGACACTCCAAACGGGGCCCAGGGATGTCAAGCTCAGTAGTGGACAAGGAGAGTGAAGGACTCTGGGAACACACGGTGTGTATCTGCAGAGCAGGTGGAGAGAGAAGGTCAGAGGAGCGAGGGACATTGGATCATGGAGGGCTTTGTGTGACACCCTGAGGTGTTTCACTCGTGTTCTGGGTTCAGCCTTTAGTTTTATGTTTCAGAAAGATCATCACCACTGCCCACATAGAGGACAGAATGCAGGGGACCTAAGTGGAAAGAGGAAGACAGTGGGAGCTATTTCAGTAATCCAGACCCGAGCACGGCTGGCTCCTCCGTTCATCCATGTCTCGGCTCAAGTGGTACTGCCACCCTCATTCTCTATGAAAGAGCCATTCTGTTTTCTGCCCTGCATTTATCATCAGCTGACATGGTCTGTTTATAAATTGGGTTCTGTGTTTCTTCTGCCTCCTAGAATTCAGCACCATGAGGGCAGGGACCACTTGTGTCTTGTTCATTGCCGTATTTGGTGACTAGCACAGTGCCTGGCGTACAGTAGATGCTCTGTAGATATCTGCTGAATGAATGAGTAAACGAATGAAGAAATAAATTAGACCGCAGTCCTGGTAATGGAGAGGCAAGAACAGATTGGAGTAGTATTAAGGAACTAGCAATGACAGATTTGGGGGTAAAAGAAAAGGAGCCTGGGATAGCATAGAGGAAGATGAGCATGTTTGGGGGAAAGTGTTGAATCTGGTTTTGGAATAGTCGAGTGGTGAGGATAAGCAGGCTGCATGGGTCTCAGGCAGGCTTTCTCAACCTTTATTTCATTATTGCCTCCATAAGGAGAAAATTTTAATTTCTCCCAAATGAGAGAAATTATATCCTAAGGAAAGATTTTGTTGAGTAGACTGGAGCTTTGGTGGGTTACAAATCATTGTAATAACTAACATTTTTTCACTGTTCACCTGAACCAGTTTTTCCCCATTGAGGGTGACATTGCCCCTTGTCATTGTCTGTTACGACTACATGGTTGAGAGCTTAGGGGAGAGTTCTGGACTGGAGATGACAGAATTGGTGTCATTTCTTTTACACTTTCCACTCTCTTTTTCTTGTCTTTCTTCCTCACTTTCTATTTTATCCTTTCTCCTCTTTGTCTCTTTCTTTGTGTAGTTTTTCTTTTCTTTCTCCTCGTCTATCCTCAACCAACCCATCGGTCAACAAATGTTTTTGGAGAACCCATTCTCTGACCAGTGCTGCTGGGGCGTAGAAGAGGATCATGATAGGAAGTTTGTTTCCTGCCCATAGAAGAGGAGCATGATGGGAAGTTTGTTTCCTGCCCATAG
>NW_007727127.1:107913-109475 GCF_000696425.1 Galeopterus variegatus | reverse complement strand
AGGAGCATGATGGGAAGTTTGTTTCCTGCCCATAGAAGAGGAGCATGATGGGAAGTTTGTTGCCCACCCGTAGAAGAGGAGCATGATGGGAGGGAGGCTTGCTACCTGCCACAAGGAACCACAGCATCACTGGGGAGAACAAACATCTGAAGAACATCCTGTGATGAGCTCTTGAGCATGTGGACCCTGATTTCAGGGGCAAATACAAAACAGCCACTGTTTTCCACTTCTCTCCTTCTCTCTCTAGGGCCCGCTACCTGGCGTCTGTCCCAGCCTCCCAGTGTGTGCCCTTTCTGATCAGCCTGGGGAAGACTCGGTTGGACTCCTTGGTATTAGATTCCCACAAAAAGAATTCAGTCCTCAGGAAAGTGCAGCAGTGCCTGGTAAGGAAACTCTTCCTGGGTGACACTTTCACTGGTGTCCTTTCCCCACTGGGTGTCTATGGGGAGCCCTTAAGGGGATATCTGGATGGGATCTGGAGACTGCTGTTATGGCAGGAAATCTGACTTGTGAGTGTCAGGGCTATCCCTGAAGCTGCTGGTTGGAACAATCTTGGCCTTTGGTTCTGGAGCCTCCAGTCCCCGGGCCTGAAGGAGGCGAGCCTGCTCTGGAGGACTGGAAAGAACAAGTTTGCAGGGTCTGGGTTCTAGACATGCCTCTGCCAGTGATTGGTTATGTGGCTTTGGGCAACTCACTTCCCCTCCCTGAGCCTCAGTCTCCTCATCTGTGAGGTGGGTGTGTGATAGCACATCCCTCAGAGAGTTATTGAGAACATGAAATGGGCAATGTATTGATTAATGCAAAGGCTGAAGGGCCAGATGGTCTGGGTGTGAATCTTTATCTCTAAAAAGTGGGTAATTTTAGTCGTTACCTCTCACAGTTACTTCGAAGATGAGTGGATTAAGACTTGCAGACACTTAGAATAGTACCTGGCACATAGTACACACCCAATAAATGTTAGCTATTTTTTGTCATTTTGAGAAAGAGCTTTGAAGACTTTCAAGTGCCATATGAACTTTGAAGTGCTGTTTTTATTGCTATTGTGCTGCTATAATGGTTGTTGAACTCTGGAGGATCCTCAAAGCAATAACAGTGATGGCAGCAGTGCTCATTTACCGAGTGCTCATGGTGTGCCACGCTGGGGTTTCCCAGCCTTCTGTGAGGTAAGATCAGGCCCCGCTTCACCTCTAGTAGTCCATGGCAGGGTAGGCGATTCTGATCCTCGAACCTTTAAGAGGTTTGGGGCTGGGAAGTGTTTTTAAGGGATCTTGATCTCGAGCCCTACTGGGTCTTCCTGTCAGCTCCACTTGTTGGTTTCAGGACAGTTCCATTGTTGATGAGTACACTGTGGACATCGTGGGGAATCTGCTGTGCCAGCTGCCAGTGACTTTCATCGATAGAGGGATCTCCCCCAGGGCCTGGGCTGCTGCTCTGCACCGCCTCAGTGGCTGTCCAGACCTCAGCCCTGAGCAGAAGGCCTTGGTGAGACTCAGGCTCCTGGAACAGTACGGGTGAGGAGGGGCTGGGGTGTGGCTTTGGGGGGTGTGGTGTGCTGGGCAAAG
>NW_007727127.1:105754-106481 GCF_000696425.1 Galeopterus variegatus | reverse complement strand
GATGATGATGATGATGATGATAGAGGTACTGTCACTTCCAGGTGAGTGAGGGCTCCCTGGGGGAAAAGGAACTGTTCTTTCACATGTATAGTTTTTTGAGGTTAGGTCAAATATTTAAGTAGGACCTAGCCAACAGTTGGACAACACACGTTTTTTGAGAAATTACTGGGTCCCAGGTTCTGTACTATTATATAGAGTTTAATAGCATGAACTCAGGAACTAGACTCCTTGGGTTAAAATTGTCTCTGTCATTAGCTGTCAGGGTGGCCTGGGAAAAGTTACTTACTCTTTTCGCACTTTAATTTTTGCATTTGTAGAATGGGGATAGTAATAGTCTTGTAGGGTTGGTGTGATGATTACATGAGTTAATACATGTAAAGGACCTACAAAAGTGATGGGCACACAGTGCTGAGTATGTGACAGTTGTTTTACTACTAGACTGAAGATACAGTGGTTATTAAGACAGGCACAATTCCTGCCCTCTTGGAGCTTACAGTTTAGTGGGATAATATTTTTATCAAAGAGGTAAGGGGTGTGGGTTCTTTGGTCAGGGATGGTTGGCTTTCGTCCTGTACCAAACTGGGCAGACCTCCTTTAGAGATGTCACCAGAGATAGTGTGGCACACTTTGCTGTGGACATTAGTGGATGAACAACAGTGGATTCTAGATCATTGCTGATATTAGCCTTCCGAGTTCAAGAAGAAATTTTGAATTGCTGCTAGAGAAG
>NW_007727127.1:102211-105717 GCF_000696425.1 Galeopterus variegatus | reverse complement strand
GATCATTGCTGATATTAGCCTTCCGAGTTCAAGAAGAAATTTTGAATTGCTGCTAGAGAAGGCTGTTATGGTGGTTTAAAAGGAACAAGTATGTCATTACTCTGCTACTGAGGAAAGGAGGAAGGAGATACTGGAATGTAAATGACATAAATTCAGTAATTCAGTTTTAACTAAAAAACTGGGAATTTGTTGAGTTCAGAAATGGAATGTAAAGGAAAACTCTAGGAGTGGGCTTCAGGCGTGGCTGAATCCAGGGCCTCAGTGATGTCTTCAGTGATAGGTTCCACCCATCCCTCAGCTCTGTGTTTCTTGGCGTGGCCTTTATTTTCTCCACTTGGTGCTAGGAATGGCCTCCAATGTCCTCTTTACTGTGAGAGATACTGGAAAAAGGAGAGAGCTTCTCTGGTAGTTCCATCAAAATCCAGAGATGACTCTGGTTGGTCAGTCTGTGTCACATGTCCATTTTTTTGGTCAGGGACCTGGGAGCATGTGATTGACAACCTCTCCAAGTATGAAGATAATCTGTTCCCGAAAGAAATGGGTACTGGGGGGAAAAGGCAACAGATGTCCACCACAGTACAGTTTTTCATTTTGCTGCTTATTATTTTTTCTTAGAGTCCCTCAGAACTGGACAGCAGAGACTACAAAGGACTTGGGACCCTTTCTAGTACTCTTCTCAGCAGATGAATTAAACTCTGTTGCCACAAAGGTACCTCTGTGCCCCATCTTAAGAAGGCTGAAGGAGTCTGGAGTGGGGAAAAGTGTGGTCAGTTATACCCCATTGGGTTTGCTGCTAGTCTGTGATTCTGGAAGCTTCCTCCCTGCCTCAAAGGGCTTAGATGTTTCCAGCTTTACTCCAGTTTGCCTAAGGTTCAGAAAAAGGGAGTGAGGACAGCTAAATGGACTCTGGGCCTTTCGCATGGCCCTCCCGGCAGGTGCGTGCAGCCTGGGAGGTGTCACTTGTCATCTGTGTGCATCTCACACTTATGCCCGTTAAAGCTCTCACACCCACCAGTGCCATATGCACATGCTCATGTATGTCCAGTGTGTGCAGTCACATGTGCAAACATGTTTAACCCACAAACAAATCTTTTCTGAGCATCAGCGTTGGGCACAACACTCCACATGGAGTAACTCTCCACGAGTTAGTCTAGACCAAGACACATGCAAACAATCACAAATTAGTCATCCTTTGCTGCGTAAGAAAGCCGTGCAATCTCACCGGCATATAAGAAGTATTTACTTCTTGCTGATGGTTCTAAGGGTCACTGGGGCAGCCCTGCTCCATAAGCCTGTCTCTGGGGCCCAGACTATCTGAAGCTTGTTCTTTTCCCTGTGAAGGTCTGAATCTCCAGAACAGGAAGTGGAAAAGAACAGTTGTCCTTAAGGCCTAGGCTGGAACATGGACACTGTCTCTCCTGCCACATTCCAATGGAGAAAGCAAGTTACATGACTGAGCGCAACTTTAGCAGGCAGGAAGTAGTCTCCCTCCATGGAGGTGGAGGGTGGGGAAGGAGTGAATGTTTGCCGATCGATAATCAGACCCGCCACAAAGCACATCCACATACTCTCATACGTGTTCTTGCATGCTCCAGGTGCACATTGTCACGCACGCCCCTCAGGGCCTGCACACAGCATATCACCTGGGTCACACACACACAGCACACATTCTAGAGTCCAGTCATAGTAAAACCATCTTGTAGGTGTCCCAACATATAGTCATAAGCAGTCAATGCATGAATATTTTACACTGATTGAATCTTTTTTAAAAAATCAGCTTCTCGGGCCGGCCCGGTGGCGCACTGGAGAGTGCGCTGCTTGAGAGTGTGGAGGTGCTCCCACCGAGGGTTCGGATCCCATGTGGAGACCGGTTCCCGCTCACTGGCTGAGCCCGGTGCGGGCGCAACACCAAGGGTTGCGATTCCGTTGCCGGTCCCCGGTACGGGCGCGACACCGAGGGTTGCGATCCCGTTACCGGTCAGTAAAAAAAAAGACAAAAAGGAAAAAAAAAATCAGCTTCTGAAATTGAAAAAGTCTCATATCAACATGGCGAAATCTCAAGAATACAGTGTAGAGCTTGAAAAAACCTGAGGAGAGAAAGAATATGTATAGCAGGTTACTAAGTACGTACATAAATACTAGCTAAATTAGTTTTAAGCACATGCAAAACAAGCCTATATGCAAGAGAAGTTTAAACGTTTATATGAGAGTGGTTAATACCAAATTCAGGGTGACAGTGACTTCTGGGGAAGGGGGAATGTAAAAGGTGAGGGAGGGGCCTATCAGTTATATTTGTGATGTTTTATTTCTTAAGCTGGGTTGTGGGTACATGGGTGTTTTGTTCTATTATTCTCCATACTGTTTTTTCTTAATATTGGAAATGTTTAATCAAACAAGTAATATATTCTTGTGGTTAAAAAATCCCAACTGTTCCAAAGACCATAGAATGAAAAGCAAGTTTCCCTCCCTCCCTAGACTTGAGGTTCCTCAGTTTCTTCTCCCCCTAAGATGCAATCACCTTTTCAGAAAAATCCTACCCAAGCATACACACACTTTCCCTTTTTAAAATAAAAAATGGAAAATACATCACTCTGCTATGTGCTTTGCATTTTTAAAAGTGAACTGTCTTAGAGCAGTGACTCTCAGCCTCTGGTGCACATTAGAATCATCTGGGGAGATTTTAAAGATGGACCGATCCGTGATCCCCACCCCAGACCATCTGACTCAGAATTCTGGGGGTGCGACTTGTGTGTCTGTAGAATTCCCAGGTGATTCTTACACACAGCCAGGGCTGAGAACTGCCAGCTTAGACTGACTGATTCTGAAGGTTAGAATTGATAGAGGAACTGTATAAGCCGAGGTGCTTTCTCTTTGGGTGAGCTGGGACACAGGGACACATAGCTGTGTGGAGAGCTTGATGAATTCTCTGGGCTGGTGGAAAGATCTCCCAATAATATCCCAAGTCTTGACAAAGTGCGTTAGTTCTAGATGAGAAATGACACCTTCTCCAGGGCAACCCAAAGCCCCCTCATTGCTAGACTTTACCCACAATCCAGTGATAACCCTTCTCCCTCACATTTTTATGACAAATATAAAGTTTAATAAGAAATTTAAAATAGCTGCAAACTAACAAGGGGCAGGCACAGCTACATTTTTTGTAGGTGTGAGTGCTATCAGGTTGCCCTGGGAATGATGCGCCATTTAACAGTCTCACAGAAAAATGAGCGTTCACATCTCCTACATCTTGGCTGGCATTAAGTATTATGGCTTTATTTTAGTTTTGACAATCTGATGGGTTAAAAAGTGATGTATATTTATGGTATTTATCATTTTTTGGATTATTATTGAGGTAGAGTATCATTTTATAGGGGTCTTTGTAGAGACCAGGTTAGTTCAGCTAGGGATTAAATTTATAAGAGAAGCGACCATAAAGAAAAAAACAAACAAACTTAGGCACTAAGTAGTGTTACAATTTAAACTCTGATTTAAATCTCTGTTTAAAGTGA
>NW_007727127.1:97415-102112 GCF_000696425.1 Galeopterus variegatus | reverse complement strand
TTTTTTGGATTATTATTGAGGTAGAGTATCATTTTATAGGGGTCTTTGTAGAGACCAGGTTAGTTCAGCTAGGGATTAAATTTATAAGAGAAGCGACCATAAAGAAAAAAACAAACAAACTTAGGCACTAAGTAGTGTTACAATTTAAACTCTGATTTAAATCTCTGTTTAATGTGATTTAATTATTATTTGTTCCTCTTCTTTTATCTCCTCTAACTCACATAGTTTCCTGATACCCTTCAACAAACAGCTTCCAATATGGCTGGAACTTTGCCCCCTAAAGAATTTCTCTGGGCTGTTTTTGAATCTGTTCGGAACAGTAGTGATGACAGCCACAGCCCCGTCCCCAGCCCTGGTGAGTGTTTCTGGGTTATCTGAGCCCATGCCAGGGTAGCAGTGTTTTGTGCTGAGACCCTGGCACAAGGGGCAGTCTTGTCCAAGGGACCAGCTGAAATGTTTGAGAAGTGGCAAAAATCCCCAGGTTGCAGAATTACACCTTTGTAAAGTGATTTGGAATCATGTCCTATGCTCCTTACCCAGGATAGTAAGTTTAATGGACGAACATGTATAACTAACATTTTAATAGGATTGACTTAAAGGACCAGCCTGGCTTAATGGCTAAATATTGCAGTGATAGGGCCTGCTGGCTGGATTTGAATCCTGAGTCTTCCACTTACTGGCTGTGTGACTTAAGGTAAACTCTTTAACTCTCTGTTCTTCAGTTTTTATCCCTGTAAAATGGGGATAATGAAAGTCCTTACTTTATTGGGTTATTGTGAAGATTAATGGGTTTAAACCCATAAACGTGTTCACAACACTGCCTGGCATATAGGAAATGCTCAATAAGTGTTATATATTTTTATTATCATTACTGGGCACCTACTAAGTGCAGACTTGTGCCAGGCATGAGGAGACAAAGTTAATGAGATTTGATAATAGTAATCATAATAGTTGACAGTCAGTGCTTGCTTTCATTCATTCAACATTTATTGAGCAAAACAGACAAAAATCCCTACCCTCACAGAGCTTACTTTCAAATCGGGAGAGATGGTGGTAGCCAGACAATTAATTCCATACATAAGGAAAATCTATATTGTCTGGTGGATGATAAGTGCCAAGAAGAAAATAAAACAAAGGAAGGACGGGGATTGCAATGTGAAAAGAGACCCATTAGGGAAGTTCTCATTGAGAAGGTGACATTTGCATGAAGGCCCAAGGAAGTGGGGGGCCATGTGGATATTTGAAATTAAAGTCTTCCAAGTCCAGCAGGAGGAAGAGAGGAATGGAAGTCAGAGGCCAGCGTGGTTGGAGGGGAGCCAGAGACAAGCCAGTCACGCAGGGCCTGACAAAGGAAAGACTCTGGCTTTTGCTCTGGATGGAGCTATCACAGAGCATCGAGCAAAGAAGTGTCAGGATCTGGTTATATCTGCTTTGGGTGATCACACGTCCATCCATTGTCCTGTCCTCATTTCCGTCCTACGAGGTGGGCGCTACGATTTCTCCCATTTTCTTGATGAAGAAAACTGGTTTGGAGAGACTAAGGGACTTGGCCAAAGTCACAGAGTTGGGAAATGACAGCTCTTGGATTTTTGCACCCAAAGCTGGTAGTATTCACCACCAGCAGCTACTGCTTGCCCTCAAGTCTTAGCAGTCTGGTTCTCATTGCAGTGCTCCTACTATGTGCAGGTAGTATGCAAAACTAAGAGTTTCCACGCTCAGGAGGAGGAAGCTCTGTTACCACTGCATAGTCAGAGTTTTCTTTAGTTGGTTCTGGGTATTCATTGCTGCTGTGCTGTTAGTAATTAATGAATTAGGAGAATTACTTCTTGGTTTTATTTTATTATTATTATTATTTTTTATCCAACAAGAAGCCATAACTTTATTAATGACAGAAATAGTACAAATTTCAAGCCAAGCCGTGGTTACTCTTTTGAAACACCTAAACAGTCCTCACTGTCAGATGATAACATCATTAATTCCATAGTAGCATTTACGGTGTCAATACTGTTGTTCTTCAGGGATTGGACTGCCTTTGCTCTAGACGTGTTTGCTTGTGACATGACCAATCCTGTGTCCTTAAATTCCACACCTGTTTCGTTAACCTTTTCTTCTTCACTCTCCTCTTGTATAGTTGGAGTCTGTATTTTCTTGAATGTTTGAGACACCTTCCCCTCAAGTTTTGAATTTCTCAGCAGCTGCTAGCTGTGCTTGCTGGGATAAATCTACTCTCCTCTTGTATAGTTGGAGTCTGTATTTTCTTGAATGTTTGAGACACCTTCCCCTCAAATTTTGAATTTCTCAGCAGCTGCTAGCTGTGCTTGCTGGGATAAATCCTCGATCTTGGCTTCCCCCCAAACTATGTAGGTATCTGAAGCTGGGCTTTTATAGACATCTGGTTTTGTGATGACAAACAGGATATTCTTAGATTTCCAGATAGTGACTCTAGTAAACCCTGTAACCTGTTGAAGACCCAGTTTGGACATAATCTGGGCTAGTTGTGTCATTGCCTGTGTAGAATCTTGTTCCTCGAACTCTGGTGCTGATTCATCACTGTCAGATTCTTTTCCAGACTCTGTCTTAGCCTGGGGCTGTGGCAATTCCTGCTGTGTAGCAGGGACACAGTTTCTGTGGCATTTTGTGCAGGGAGTGTCGAACCAAGATGGCAGCAGAAAGAGAGTGAGAGCGTGACCCATGCTTATTGCAGAAGGAAGCCTCTACTTCTTGGTTTTATTTTAGTTAATTTGCAAGTGTGTGTTCATTCATTCTGCAAATATTTGCTGAACACCTGCTATGTGCCAGGCCCTACTCTAAGTCCTGGACATACAGCAGTGATGAGACCAAGCCCCTGCTGTGCTGTCATGCCATTCTGTTCCTCTCTAATTCTGTGCTTCCACTGATCCCGTTTTCACTGCAGAGTGGGTTGGAGATTGGTCTAGGAGGGATGGGTCTTTAATCTTCTTCAAGCAGGTTGTGATAAAGATGTTTGAGGACCTTTGATCTGGTCCAGTGTTATTTCTTGATTGGAGTCCACTGGATTTCCATTGAAGATGTGGTGAGAAGGATGTGGAGAAGGGCTTGGGAAATGCCATGGCCTTGGGTGGTGCCAGTGAGTCTCTGAGCATCAGCAGTGGTCAGCTGTAGGACAAGAAATCCAGATTGCTCTTAGGGAGCCTTGGGTTTTCTCCCAGGTAGGGCACATTGGGGCCAGCAAAGACAATATCTCATTTGCATGTAGGTGAGTAAGTGGCTTAAGGTTCAGCTTATTCGGAGAATGAAATGGATGCGTTTCTCCTGCTGCCCAGGGAAATGAAGTGGGCCTGTTTATCTTCTCTCTTGGGATGGGGAGGCCACAGCCCCCACCGTGATGTTCATGGACAGCACATCACCCTCTCAGCTGGATAGGAGGACTCCTTCGTCATAGTTCTGGAACCCTTAGTGCTGGTCGCAAACTCAAATGCTTAGGGGCCAGGCGGGTAACATAAATAATAATGGCTAACATTTATTGAGTGCTAACTGTATGCCTGGCATTGTTCTAAGTGCTCTGTATATAACGACATATTTAGTCTTCATAACTAGCCCATGAGGTGATTTTATCTCCATTTTATAGACAAGGAAACTAAAGTACGAAGGGGTTAAATAGCTTTGAATTTGCAGTATGTCAAAGAGATACCTGCACTCCCATGTTTGTTGCAGCTCTATTCACAGTAGCCAAGATATGGAATCAAAATATCCATTCATCAATAGATGAATGGATAAAGAAAATATGGTATATATACACGATGTAATACTTATTAAGCCTTAAAAAATAACAACATTCTGTCATTACACCAATGTGGATGAGCTTGGAGGACATTGTGTAAAGTGAAATAAACCAGGTGTAGAAAGAGAAATACCGCATGATCTCACTTATATGTGGAAGCTAAAAATTTGATTCTTAGAAGTAGAGAGTAGAAAAGTGTTTACCAGAGGCTGGAAAGGATAGGAGAGAGAGGGGGATAGGGAGAGGTTGGTTAATGGGTACACAATTGCGCCTAGATAGGAAGAATAAGTTCTAGTGTTCCATAACACTGTAGGATGGTTATAATTAACAACAATTTATTGTATATTTTTAATAGCCAGAAGAGAGGAATTTGAATGTTCCCAACACAAAGAAATGATAAGTGTTTGAGTTGATGGGTATACTAATTACCCTGATGTGATCATTAAACGTTGTATACATGTATCAAAGGCCAGAAGAGAGGAATTTGAATGTTCCCAACACAAAGAAATGATAAGTGTTTGAGTTGATGGATATACTAATTACCCTGATGTGATCATTAAACGTTGTATACATGTATCAAAGTATCACACAATACCCCATAAATATGTACAAGTTAAAAATAATAATAAAAGCAAAAATTTAAAAAAAGCTTTAGATTTAGATCTTATGTCTTACTGCCCTCAAGGTGTTTGTAGTCCAGTTGTAATGTTACAAAGCTCCTACTTTGTGCATGAGGATGTGCAAAAAGCTGACATTTCCATACTTTTGTTAGCAGGTAATTAGCAGGAAATGACAGAGATGGGATTCACGCTGGTCCCTGGGCCCCTGCTCTCGACTTCCACGCTGTACTGCCTCTTGTGAATAAATCTGACTGGCGAAGAATATTAATCTTTTCAATGAAGACACAGACTAATATTTCCTTAGATTCCCTTTCCTC
>NW_007727127.1:95184-97052 GCF_000696425.1 Galeopterus variegatus | reverse complement strand
GCATGAGGATGTGCAAAAAGCTGACATTTCCATACTTTTGTTAGCAGGTAATTAGCAGGAAGTGACAGAGATGGGATTCACGCTGGTCCCTGGGCCCCTGCTCTCGACTTCCATGCTGTACTGCCTCTTGTGAATAAATCTGACTGGTGAAGAATATTAATCTTTTCAATGAAGACACAGACTAATATTTCCTTAGATTCCCTTTCCTCTGCTCCTTCCCTGCATCTCTCTTCTCTTCAGGTTGCCATGGAGTCGTGGCTCCGTCTTCTGATGACATCTTCAAGTTGGCCGAAGCCAATGCCTGCTGGAGCCCGGAGGAACTGCTCTGCATGGAGGATGACACGTTCACCAGGAGCGTGGAGCGGCTGGGGGCTGTCCAGGGTTTCAGCCAGCCTCAGCTGATGGCCCTGAAGGAGAGGACAATACAGGTAAAGCCCACCTCAGGGAGGAAGCATTAAACAGAGGGAAACAAACCCCCAAACCAGCCCCAGTGTTTCTGAGCACAGAGCCTCTCAAGGAGTTTTCACGTACATCGTCTTGTTGAAATTTCACTGCATCGGCTCAGTGATGTAGCTGTGATCTCCTCATCTGAGGTACAGGGAAATTTCCAGCCTTCCCTCTTAGGGCTTTGGCAGAGATGGAATGAGATGGGTCTTGGCATCTAGTGGATGCTCTGATGCTCTGACCAAGGTGGTTTTTAGGAAGCTGCTTGCAACAGGTTTTCTTAGAATCTGTCGCAAATTCATTTGAAAATATAGCAGAAAGGGGTAAAAAGTGGACTGAAAATAGTTTGCCATCTTTAAAGTGTTCCCTTTGAGTGACTTGTTTTAGCTGTTAGGATTGTTGTGGAATATCTAGTTACCCTTGTGGGGTTAAAAATTAAATCACTTAAAATTATATTTATGACTGTTTCTTATATGAATAATCCAAGTTTACTATGGAAAAGTCATAAAGAAGAAAATCAGTCATCATCTTTGACCCAGAGATAAGCACTGTTGATATTTTGGTATATTCACCTGAAGCTTCCCAGACTTCTGCATATGTGTATAAAATAGTAAGATATTTTGTACATATACTTCATGCATATTCACATATATATGTTACAAAAAATGGTATCACACTCACCTACTATTCAGTAACTTGCTTTCCACACCCAGCAGCATAGAGTGCATATTTTTGCATATCAGAAATATAAATCTATATCAATATTCAATATTGCAATATAATATTTTATTTTATGGCTGGTCTTTATTTAGCTAATTGTTAGACTTTTAGATTGTTTATATTTTATAAATACATATCTTTGGGCACTTGTCTCATTATTTACTTAGGCTATTCCCAGACGTGGAATTTCTGGGTCAAAGAGTACAAATATTTTAAAAGCTTTTGATCCATATAGACAAATTGCCCTGTCAAAAGCATGTACCAATTTATGTTCTCAGCCACAAGGAGGGTGTCCTTTACCTCATATTTCTCCAGCATCATAAATGGTCATTCTTTTTACTTTGTCAGTGTGATGAGCCAGCATGGTCTTTGATAGTTTTAAATGTACATTTCTGAAGTGTTTCATTTTTTGCTTTTTTTTGGCAGCTGGTTGTTACAGGGATTGAACCCTGAACCTTGCTGTTATCAGAACCATGTTCTAACCAGCTGAGCTAACCAGCCAGCCCCCTAAATGTACATTTCTTTCATTATAACTGAGAATAAACCTTTCCCCATCTGTTTACTTCTTCTTTTGTGAATTCCCTATTGATGTCTTTTGTTTATCTTTTTTAAAAAACAAATGTAGTCATCTTTCTCTTATTGATTTACAAGAGCTTTATATATTAAGGATATTTATTGTATGACTGTTATAAAATTTTTATTTA
>NW_007727127.1:91891-94670 GCF_000696425.1 Galeopterus variegatus | reverse complement strand
AATTTTTATTTATTTTTAAATTAATTTATAGCTGACAAAGATTGTATATATTTAAGGTGTACAATAATGTTTTGATACATGCGTACATTGTGGAATGGTTAAATCAAGCTAATATATTCATCACCTCACATACTTGTTATTTTTTTGTTGTGAGAACATTTAAGATCTACTCTCTTAGCAATTTCCAAGTATACAATACATTATTATTAACTATGGTGACCATGCTGTATAACAGATCTCCCTACGTCTGTTTTAAATACAGTCATGTGTTGCTTAACAAACGAGATGTGTTCTAAGAAATACATTGTTAGGCGATTTCATCTTTGTGCAGACATGATAGAGCGTGCTTACACAAACCCAGATAATATAGCCTACTACACACCTAGGCTATATGGTATAGCTTATTGCTCTAACCACTGTCCTAAATGTGGTCTGTCATTGACTGAAAGGTTGTTATGAGGTGCATGACTGCACTGTTTTACTCTGTTCAGGCTGCTATAACAAAATATCTTAGACTGGGTTACTTATACACAGTTCTGGGGGCTGGGAAGTCCAAAGTCAAGGTGCTGGCAGATTCAGTGTCTGGTGATGGCTCATTTCTCATAGATGGCACCTTCTTACTGTGTCCTTATATGGTGGAAACGGGTTAGCTAGCTCTCTGGGGTCTCATTTATAAGGGCACTAATCCCATTTATGTGGGCTGCACCCTCATGATGTAATCGCCTTTTAAGCCCTTACCTTCTAATATGACCACATTAGGGATTGGGTTTCAACATATGAATTTTGGGGGGGACACAAATATTCAGACCATAGCAAATACTATCATGAATGTTCAGTGTAATCCATTTTCTTTTTCACCTAAAGGTGTGGGACATGCCTTCTTACTGGAGAGAGCACCATATCATGTCCCTGGGGCGCATTGCTCTGGCTCTTAATGAGAGTGAGCTGGAGCAGCTGGACCTCAGCTCCATAGACACTGTGGCTTCCCTAAGCCAGCAGACAGAATGGTCCCTAGGACAGGTAGGTAGATGTTGCTGGGTCTTTAAAATATTCCCTTTCTCTCTTAATTTTGCTTATGTTTTCCTTTATATCCTTGAATATAGTTATATTATTTATAATAGCTGTTTTCCCATCCTTGTTGCTAATTCCATCATCACTGTCGTTTCTGAGTCTGTTTCAACTGACTGATTTCTCTCTTAGCTGTGGGTCATATTTTTGTGCTCGTTTGCTTAGATGTACTTTGATTGGATGATGGGCATTGTGAATTTTACATTGTTGAGTGTTTGATTTAGCTGTATTCTTTCAGAGAGCATTGGGCATTGCTCTGGCATACATTTAAGTTATTTTCTTTTTTTTTTCCTTTTTGTCTTTTTTCGTGACCAGCAATGGATCGCAACCCTCAGTGTCCCGCCCGTAGCGGACCGGGACCAGCAACGGGATCGCAACCCTCGGTGTTGCACCCGCACCTCGCTCAGCCAGTGAGCGCCGGTCTGTATGTGGGATCCAAACCCTCGGCGGGAGCGCCGCCACGCTCCCAAGCAGCACACTGTAGCAGTGTGCCACCGGGCGGCCCAAGTTATTTTCAAACCAATTTGATCCTTTTCTTTTTTTTTTTTTCCTTTTTGTCTTTTTTACTGACTGGTAACGGGATCGCAACCCTCGGTGTTGCGCCCACACCGCGCTCAGCCAGTGAGCAGGAACCAGTGTCCACATGGGATCCGAACCCTTGGCGGGAGCGCCGCCGCGCTCCCAAGCAGTGCACTCTCCAGTGCGCCACTGGGCTGGCCCCAGTTTGATCCTTTTCATGCTTCCCTTTTCAGCTTTATTAGGTGAGTCCAGACGGACTTTCATTCTGTGGTTAATTTACCCCCGTTACTGAGACATGATTCTTTTGAGGACTCTACCTAATGCTCCATGTATTTCAAGATCTCTCCACTCTGGCTTGTGGGAATGTGAGCTATTTCCAACTCCATGTGCGCTCTGAATTGCTCAGCCTACTGCTTTCTGATGACTCTGTTCTGCCTGTGTGGAGTTTCACTCCTTGCGTGTGCAAATCAGCACTCAGTACTTGAAAAGACATCTCTACAAATTTCTGGAACTCTCTCTTTCTGTATAATTTCCTCCTTTCAAGTACTTTGCCCCAGAAATGATAGGTGCCCTCGCCTCTCTGAACTTGGATCTCTGTATCCTCAACTCAGCTGGACCACTGGGCTTGTTTGGTTTCCCCTTCCTGATCCATGGCCTGGAAACTGCCTTTGGACAGTAAGTGAGGGCAATCTTAGGGCTTGCTTTATGTGCTCTCCTTTCGAGATTATGCTCCTATGTTTTCCAATATCTAAATACAGTTGTCTTATATATCTTGTTCAGTTTTCTAGATGCTTATGGTGGGAGGACAATTCCTGTGTAAGTTAATCCTTCATGGGCTAAAGAAGTTCTCTCCAGAATTTTAATTGCTTTGATGGGGAGAGAAGTTTGGGGTGTCTAATCCACTGTACTGCTTGATAGAGAGGTACTGGCTCGTCCCTGTATCTTCATTCTCAGGCGGCTCTCTCTCAGTGGTCATTTTCAGCATGAGGCTTGTATAGTACCTAATTAGCAAGCCCAAAATATGCCTCTTCCTTATTAGTTTCTGAAAAAGTTCCAGCATTAACTTCAATTGTGTAGCTGGCCATCCCTGAACCATCACTGTGGTCAGAGGTAGAACATGTTGGTTGGCCAGGTCTACGTCAGGGAGTGGACTCCATCCCACCGTGACCACATGAGCTGAGAGTGGGGAAGG
>NW_007727127.1:80657-91820 GCF_000696425.1 Galeopterus variegatus | reverse complement strand
ATGTGGTGAAAGGGACTTTGCAGATGTGATTAACTTCAGGATCTTGAGATGGGGAGGTTACTCTGGACTATTTGGGTGGGCCCAATGTGACCACAAGGGTCCTTATAAGACGGAGGCAGGAGAGCCACAGATATAGAAGGTGAGGTGTCAATGAAACAGAGGGACACACAGAGAGATTTGAAATTTCCGTGCTGCTGGTTTTGAAGACAGAAGATGGGGCCACAAGGCAAGAAATGACCCATGGCCTCTCGAAGCTAGAAAAAGCAAGGGAATGAATTCTCCATAGAACCCCCAGAAGGAACAGATCCATTTCAGGAGTCATGTCCTCCAAAACTGTAAGAGAATAAATTTGTGTTGTTTTAAGCCTCTAAGTTGGTGGTCATTTGTTACAGTGGCAATAGGAAACAAATACAGAGTAGTTCTCCAAGGAAGAAAAATGTGGTGTTATCAAACAAAGGAAGAATGAATGCCAGCCCAGTAAAACCAATGCATGTCCCCAACTCTCATGAGCTTTTTGTAATCAGGATGACCACGTCCCATAACTCTGAGTGGTGCCATTCAAATAGAATACACTGGGAATGGTGCCTGCCTCCTCCGGAGTTGAGCAACATGGAGGTCCCAGCCACAAGGATTAAATGAGTTAATATATGCAGANTCCGGAGTTGAGCAACATGGAGGTCCCAGCCACAAGGATTAAATGAGTTAATATATGCAGAGCATTTTGAACAATGTCTGGTACAGAGTAGCCAATAAAAATAAGTTGTCTAAGTTGTTGTCATCATTATCATTGTCACCATCATCATCATCATCATTATCAACATCATCAGCAGCAGCAGCAGCAGCATACTCCCTTTCTCTGGCTAGTCTCCTCATTTGCAAGATGAGAGGGTTAGATTCAATAATCCAAGGCTCCTTTCACTCTGATATTCTATAATCCTGTGGTTCTGTGGCACTAAAACTGGTTCTGACTAGTTTGAGAAGTATGATGTCACACTTCTGATATTAAAATAATTCCATTTGCAGTCTGGGAGAAAAAGAAAAATATATTCAACATAGAAACTAGGATATCTCCTTCCCTTTGCACCAATTTTAATTTCCATGGGTGGCAGTGAGATTTATCAATATGTTTGAAGAGGATATGAAAACCTAACATTTGCATATATCATTTGCAGTCAGTTCTTCAACTTTAGCTCCCAATCAACCCCCTAAATGCATGTTTCTAGATTAATAGTCAGACCTGGCACAACTACATTAACAGATAGTTCAGCTTAAAAACCAATATAAGGAAAAAAAAACTATTATAGAAGCCAGAGGGATGAACAGAGAGATTGAAATCTTACAGCTATTCATTTTTCAGTGGTTAATATTGCCTTAAAGTGTTGGTATTAATTGTCTTGGAATCATTACATATACGCTGGTCCAGTCATTCAAGGAAATATATTCTGACATATCACCTTGCAGGCTGAGCTTGCATTCTGGGTTCCAGTGGCAAGGACAATTTAATATCACATCTTCAAAGCAATTTTATTTGAATTGTATTTTTGCACTTTCATTTAAAAATGGACATGCCTGATTGTTGGGGAACATAAATTGCTATGAGTCAGCTAGTGAAACCTGATTACGAAGACTTAATAAGAAAAATTCAAAAGGTAACTTGAATCTCCATTTTCTCCATAGCCAAACATCTTCACTGGCTGAGAGTGCAGACTCTGTAGTCAGATTGCCTGGGTTTTGATCCTGGAATAATAATTTTCCAGCTGTGTGGAAAATTGGCCTGGTTACTTTACCTCTCTTTGCCTCACTTTGTTCATCTGTGAAATAGGGATAATATTAATACTTACCTCATAGGGTTGTCATGAGGATTAGATGAGACAGTGTAAAGTGGCTGAAATAGTGCCAGTGTACTATAAGCATTCAATAAATGCTAGTTATTATTACTTTGGAAGCATATTCCATTCAGCCAAATACATTTAAGTCTAAGCATGGTGTTACAGAAACTCCCCTGTAGTAGCTATGAACTTTGTAATCATTGAGGGCAATTTAATGAAGACACTGACCAGTCTAATTTGCAGAAACATGGGAATCTCCCTGAAGCCAGCCCATCACGTGAAGGCAGCTGCCTTCAAAATGATGCCATTTCAAAGGAGTATATATTACCCATAACTTCTGCAAGTCACCCACTTGAATGTTCATTCATTCATTTATTAACTCAAAGAGTACTTGTTGAACTCCTACTGTGTGGCAGTCATTATGCTAGGTGCTGGGATATGGTCCTTCTGTTTGGGGAGCCTATTTGGTGATACAGACATAAAAGTGAGTGATCAAAGTGAAAAATAAAAGAAAAAACTGTGATGAGTGATGCAGAGAGTGGACAAGGTGCTCATGGGGATAGTGGGGAGGGGATAAAAGAAAAAACTGTGATGAGTGATGCAGAGAGTGGACAAGGTGCTCATGGGGATAGTGGGGAGGGGAGCTGTTTGAGATGGGCAAGATCAGGGGACAGTTTTCTCTGAGGAGGCAGCATTTACACAGACCTAAAAGACAGGAAGGCAACAGCTGCATGAGAAGTGGAATCCCATTGCAACATTCCACAATCTTTCCCAACACTCTCTCCCAACACTGTAATGATCCGTACCATGTGATGGGGATGAATCATATTAAAGGGAGATGAAAAGATTGACTGTATCCCTCTGACTTTCACTCCCATCCCAGATATGTTTGTCCTTGGATGTGTCCTCCTCATCTTTTCCTTGTGAGCTCTTGTCATCTTTTTCACCTGCCCCCATGAGCACTGGAGGATCCAGGTGTTATTATATAGCTCGTCTCCAAGGGATTGGCTTAGAGGTCCAATGCAGGCCAATTAAATGAATCAGGATTTGTTTAGGTACAAGTGGCAGAAAATCCAGCAAAAACTAGCTTGAGCAAGAAAAGGAATTTATTGACTCCAATAGCTGAAAAGTTCAAGGGTAGAGTTCAGGTATGGCTGGATCCAGGAGCTGCAATACTATCATTGGAAACTTATCTCTCACCTTGTTTTTGGACTTCGCTTTCCTTTCTGTTGGCTTCATTCAGAGGCAGGTTACCTCCACATGGTGGGTTCTAGCAGATCCATGTGTATATCCTTTCAAGTTCAAGAGTAAAGAAAGCTCTTCTTTCCTAATCGCCCCAAAGTCCTGGTTGGCTCTGGCTGGACCACATGTCCAGTCCAGAACCAATTACTACAACCAGCTAAGAGATGACCTGATTGGCCATGACAGGGCCATGTCATTGCCCCTGGAACTTGGGATGCAGTTAGCTCTGACTGAATCACGTGAAGTAAGAGTGTGGGAGGGGTGGTTCTCCAGGGAAGTCATGAACAATGAATGGATTATAGGATTAGAAGGATCCTATATATCAGCTCAGTTAAGTCAAAGCTCTCTGGAGATATTTTTGTGTGAATTTTTAACACCAAAGAATTTAATATACTACTCCCTGGAATTGAAGAGTGAGGGCCATATAGGAAGAAACATTCATTCTGGCCGAGATGGTCAGGAAAAACTTCATGAACAGAGTGGCATTTGAATTGAACCAAAAAATAAAAGAAGACTGGATTCTAACGGTTGCAAATGCATTTCAGATGAAGGGACTGGTTTGAGCACAGGAAGGGCAGCAGGAAATTATAAGGTTTTGTTGGGAAGTTGTAGAAACAGATGTGGGGAAAAGTTCAAATCCTGATGCAGAAGAACTTGAATGTCCAAACTGTCTGAAGGTCATAAGAGTCACTGAAGAAAATAAACCAGCAGACACTGACACAGGACACAGTGTCTTTAATGCTGGTGAAGGATACAAGAGATTCATTGTCTAAAGACACCTCCATAGATAAGTGGACATACTCAGCTGAAGCAGTACCTTAAGGAAATTAACCTGGATGTAGTAGCCAGGATGGTTTGGAGTTGGGATTCCAGAGGGATGGGATTTGGGATTAGTCAGAAGTCGATGACGATAGCTCAGTTATCTCCTCAAACCTTCGGGTCTTGGATAGTTCATTTTCTATCCTTTTTCATTTTTTATAGGCTAAATCCATTCTTCAAGGGTTCCTGGATGATTCAGAGTATAATATCCAGGATCTGAAGAGTTTTCATTTAGTAGGACTTGGTCCAACCCTGTGTGCTATGAACATCACTGAAATCCCGCTTATAAAGATCTCAGAATTCAGGTAACCAAAATAATAGTGTGCAAAATGTCAAATCATTCATTCATTCATTCATGCGTTTGTTCATTCATTTATGTATCCATCCATCCATCCTTCCTTCCATTCATCCATCCAGATGTTCTCCACTTCCTGATGCTTTGCCCCTTTCTGGGCTAAAATAGGGAGTGGAGTTAGCTGGATCCTCTCTTGGAGTTGGCCTTACCTACCTTCTGCACATCATTTTATGGCTGGAGAATTCCTTGAGCTCACATTGTACCCCTCCCTCTTTAACTAGGGTGGTGGTGGCCAGAATTGGGACCCTACTCTGCAGCATCCACGTCTTGGCTGAGTTTAAGAGGAAGGCAGAAGTTGTGTTTGGGGATCCCACCAAGTGGACCATCTCCATCTTGCAGGAGCTTGGGACCATTGCAGGTAAGATGCACCCTGAGTGTGTCTTTCTCTCCTTTCCCAACTTAAATCTGGGGAATAAAATGAAATAAAATAATAAAATAATCCCTGGCCATGTGTAGCAAACATCAATGGAGTTATAATAGAATCTAGATTTCATGACTCAAAGTTGCAGAGGGTGGGATCTGAAAATCTGCCTTTTAAACAGGCAATTCTTGTGCACACTAAAGTTTGAAAAACACTAGTTTAGAATGTGATTTAATTGGTCCCTTCATAGGTTTATACACAATCTGAAAGTGTGTGAAGTAGCTACCTCTGTGCATACATTTCACTGTAGGAGGCCAATCAGGGCTAATGTGACCCACATTTTTTTCTGAGTTGATTAAAGAACTTGATTCCCCAGTGTGATTTTCAGGGCCTTTTGTAAGAGATGATGCTTGCCTGGGACATGCAGATCTGTACATTATGTAGCACCATTAATAAAACAAGCAGAGTTCCGATGGTTTGAACTAAACCCTCATGATTCCTTTTCTCCCCAGCTGGATTAACTAAGGCAGAGCTCCAAATGCTCGACAAGGATTTGATGCCATATTTCCAGCCATCAGCAATAAAATGCCTTCCTGATGAGATATTCAAAGTAGGTGCTCAGTTCTTCAAGGAGAAATGGGAACTGGACCCCATTTCAAATCACCCTGGGAAACATGTGACAGGCTTTGGATTCTAGGGGGGTGGTGATGAGGCTTCTGCCAGGGCTGAGGAGATCTGTATGCCAACAGTGGGTGAGCACAAGGTAATTCTAGGTGCTTTTTTGCAAAATTTTTTCTTAAATTTTAAACTTATGTTTTTGAGGCTTCTGCCAGGGCTGAGGAGATATGTATGCCAACAGTGGGTGGGCACAAGGTAATTCTAGGTGCTTTTTTGCAAAATTTTTTCTTAAATTTTAAACTTATGTTTNGTTTGGCTGGCAAATAACTTTGTTTTAAACTGTGGAAAAAGCTTTCAGTTTTCAGACTTTTATGGACTTCTGAACTGCAGATAAGGGATTGTGGACCTGTATAACATTTCCTTTTAAAATAAATTTAAGTAAAAAAATTTTAGTTGATTTAAAGAAGAGTAGTATTAAGAAAACCACAAAAGGTCAGGTGATAAATTGCTGTGGAAAAAATTGAGAGGGTGGAATTGGATCAATTGAAGGAAGGGAAACAGTGTATCTAGGGAGAGTTCCCTGCTTTCTGTCCGTGGGCAAGAACAAGAGAGTGTTTGGTGGGAACAGTCTGCTCTGATGAGGAGGGAGTGACCCTGGTGTTCTTGCTTGCTGGGTGACGTAGGGACACGTTCTGTCCGCCACATCTGGAGAAGGCACACAAACCAGCCTAGGCAAGCTCCCATGATGCCACATCTCTGGTTCAAGAGAGACAGCCGCCCTTGAACCGCGTCAGCACCCTGGACAGTTCCCAGCACAGCGCAGGCGCATAGTGGTTTAGAGGAAATAGCTCTTCTCAAGGCCATTGAGCAAAAATGCCTGCTGCCCCTCTGGGGCGCTCTGCGTGGATGCTGGCGTTTTGCTAAGCACTTTCTCTTAGTCTTGTTTGGAGTGCAGTTGTGGCTGCTGCTTCGTTTAGGTATTTGTCTATTCCAGACATTCCTAGCGACCAGCTGCATTGTGGTGGGCTCCAGGCTAGGTGGCTCTGGGGATGCTCTGGTGAAAGGTTATAACACAGTGCCTCCAGGGGCCTGGAAGGTAACAGAAGGGAGTGCAGCGGGCCGGGCAGGGACCGAGGTGAACTGCAGAGCCCTCTGTAAATGGGGAGGATGCTTCTTGGCTCCTTGTCTCTAGCACATTAATGCAGTGTGACCATGTGGGCCCAGTATTCCCGGATCCTCCCCCCCCCTTTTTTTCTTTAGAAGCCAGAAATCTTCATTTTCATGTAAAATCTCCTGGTAATTAAATGTTGGCAGCCAATTTGAGTTTATTTTTGAAAACACACTGTGGTAGGCCTAGAGATTCAATCTGGCCTGTGGGTCACGAGTTAGAAACATTTGGAAAACAGATAATTTTTATAATACAGACTCTGTGTTCATGGTAGATGTAAGCCAGAGAGCATCAACTCTGTGTGTGTGTGTGTGTGTGTGTGTGTGTGTGTGTTTGTGTGGCGGGAGGGGACGAGGGGATGCTGAATCTTGGAGGACAGGGTATCTTGGTGGCGCACTGATTTTCTATTTATGTCGTGACAGGTTCATAAACCCTTATGTAAAACCCCTGGGGACAGATCTATCTCAGAATTCAGAATTTTTCAGATATTTTAAAAGATCACCCTGTTCATATAACTGTACATAACTTAACATCCCCGGCAGTGTCTGGGGAAACACCTGGTACACAAACTCATTAATATTTCTGTGAAGAAATATGTGACAAGTCACACTAATTGGAATAAATAGAGACTATAAATGAATAGCCTCACATGAGTTTGGGTCATGTTTGGCTGGCAAATAACTTTGTTTTAAACTGTGGAAAAAGCTTTCAGTTTTCAGACTTTTATGGACTTCTGAACTGCAGATAAGGGATTGTGGACCTGTATAACATTTCCTTTTAAAATAAATTTAAGTAAAAAAATTTTAGTTGATTTAAAGAAGAGTAGTATTAAGAAAACCACAAAAGGTCAGGTGATAAATTGCTGTGGAAAAAATTGAGAGGGTGGAATTGGATCAATTGAAGGAAGGGAAACAGTGTATCTAGGGAGAGGTCCCTGCTTTCTGTCCGTGGGCAAGAACAAGAGAGTGTTTGGTGGGAACAGTCTGCTCTGATGAGGAGGGAGTGACCCTGGTGTTCTTGCTTGCTGGGTGACGTAGGGACACGTTCTGTCCGCCACATCTGGAGAAGGCACACAAACCAGCCTAGGCAAGCTCCCATGATGCCACATCTCTGGTTCAAGAGAGACAGCCGCCCTTGAACCGCGTCAGCACCCCGGACAGTTCCCAGCACAGCGCAGGCGCATAGTGGTTTAGAGGAAATAGCTCTTCTCAAGGCCATTGAGCAAAAATACCTGCTGCCCCTCTGGGGCGCTCTGCGTGGATGCTGGCGTTTTGCTAAGCACTTTCTCTTAGTCTTGTTTGGAGTGCAGTTGTGGCTGCTGCTTCGTTTAGGTATTTGTCTATTCCAGACATTCCTAGCGACCAGCTGCATTGTGGTGGGCTCCAGGCTAGGTGGCTCTGGGGATGCTCTGGTGAAAGGTTATAACACAGTGCCTCCAGGGGCCTGGAAGGTAACAGAAGGGAGTGCAGCGGGCCGGGCAGGGACCGAGGTGAACTGCAGAGCCCTCTGTAAATGGGGAGGATGCTTCTTGGCTCCTTGTCTCTAGCACATTAATGCAGTGTGACCATGTGGGCCCAGTATTCCCGGATCCTCCCCCCCCCTTTTTTTCTTTAGAAGCCAGAAATCTTCATTTTCATGTAAAATCTCCTGATAATTAAATGTTGGCAGCCAATTTGAGTTTATTTTTGAAAACACACTGTGGTAGGCCTAGAGATTCAATCTGGCCTGTGGGTCACGAGTTAGAAACATTTGGAAAACAGATAATTTTTATAATACAGACTCTGTGTTCATGGTAGATGTAAGCCAGAGAGCATCAACTCTGTGTGTGTGTGTGTGTGTGTGTGTTTGTGTGGCGGGAGGGTACGAGGTGATGCTGAATCTTGGAGGACAGGTTATCTTGGTGGCGAGGGAGGATCAGTGTTCCAGGCAGAAGATGCATACACCCTCCTGGGGGTGTAAATATTGATGCTCATTCTCCTGGAGTGAAAAGTGCTGGGGGCGAGGCTGGAGAGGTGAGCAGGACCCAGATCTTGAAAGTGCCATCACCACATTCAGGAACTTGAGTTATGTCCTGCAGGGGGGTGCAGGGAAGGGCTCTAAGCAGAGGAATATGATTCCAGGGAAGCATGTCCATGGACAGGAGAGGAGAAGAGGGTGACTGAGAGAAGAAGAAGGAATGAGGGGCTACAAGCAGCCCTCCTAGATTCCTTGGGGCCTTTAGAAAATAAACAGGATGACTTTAGAGGTTCCTCTGTAAAAGTGGAATCCTGCCATCCCATCTGATTTCAGTCCCACTGGAACTAGTCACCAAGTCCTTTGATCTGGGAGTGTTCAGAAAATATTTTTTTCAGAGTCCTCAAAGACATAGTGTGCCTGGCAGTTCCCCACTTCTGTAGTCCACGGCAGACATCACCAACACATTACTGCAGTCTCCTTCCATCGAGCCCTAACAGGGCTCATCACGTGGCGTTCAGAGCAGGAATCAGTCCGCATAGGAGATGAGTTCTCCGAGACATCCCACAGTGAATGCAAAAGCCCAGAGAGGCTGTGNATATGATTCCAGGGAAGCATGTCCATGGACAGGAGAGGAGAAGAGGGTGACTGAGAGAAGAGGAAGGGATGAGGGGCTACAAGCGGCCCTCCCAGATTCCTTGGGGCCTTTAGAAAATAAACAGGATGACTTTAGAGGTTCCTCTGTAAAAGCGGAATCCTGCCATCCCATCTGATTTCAGTCCCACTGGAACTAGTCACCAAGTCCTTTGATCTGGGAGTGTTCAGAAAATATTTTTTTCAGAGTCCTCAAAGACATAGTATGCCTGGCAGTTCCCCACTTCTGTAGTCCACGGCAGACATCACCAACACATTACTGCAGTTTCCTTCCATCGAGCCCTAACAGGGCTCATCACGTGGCGTTCAGAGCAGGAATCAATCTGCATAGGAGATGAGTTCTCCGAGACATCCCACAGTGAATGCAAAAGCCCAGAGAGGCTGTGTGACTTGTCTGAGGTCACACAGCTAGTACGTGGCAGAGCTGGGGCTCAGATGCAGGTCTTTGGCGTTCAGGCCTGTGCTTTCTCCTCCTCATCAGTGTTTCCTTAGGTGGAGGACTTGAAGTGTGGCGAAGGTACCTTGCATTGCATTAAACAGCCTTAAGTCATGCAGTAAGAAAATCATGACTCCCTTTTCAATCCTTTAATACTTCTGATTACTTTAAGCAGGAAGTCTCAATTTGGAGGTAGAATGTCTTTAAAACCGCTATAATATTTTAAAAATTCCCTTCCTGTCTCTCTCCCTCTCTCTCTCTTTTTAAGAGGCCAGGGGTTCAGGTGGTGTTGGCCAACACATCTAGCTAGAATTCAACAAAGTTGTTTTATTTCTCTTGGCTTCTATTTAGTGCTTGCTTATGGCAAGTCCTGCTGGTTTCGCTGGTTTCCCGTTTAAAATAGAAATTTACATTTAAAATGTTCTATTTTTAAATGCATCTATTTCAGTAGTGAAAGAGTGATCCGATTTTAAGGAAACGTCTTAAAGAGGAGCACAAATAGTATATGGGTATGGCAAAGTTGTGGGAACCCTGGGCCATGACCGAGGTTTGGGAGATCTGGGCCTCCCTCTTCCCCCACCCCCCCCGCACTGAGGGCGCTGTCCCCTGGCCCCCATTCTCTCCTGCAGGAGCTGTCCGCAGAGCAGATCGCGTCCCTGGGTCCCGAGAACGCTGCGGCAGTGACCCCCGCCCAGCGCCGGCAGCTCAGCACGTTACAGCTGCAGAGCCTCCAGCGGGCACTAGATGGCGCCAAGACTCACTCTCGCCTGGACGCTCCCGCCAGCGCCAGCCCCAGCCGGACGCCCTCGTCCCCGTCCCCGCCAGGTGAGCAGAGCCGCCCCTGCCCGGTGCCCCACCCCTAGCCTCACCTCTGTCCCTCGGTCGTTCTGCAGGGCCTGGGGCGGGAACGTTCCTAAGATTCAGGGTGGGGGCTCTGACAGTCACTGGGGATTCTGCATTCAGAGATAAACCCTACAAGCTTCACATGGTGATTCTCAACTCTGTCTGCACTTTAAAGTCACCCCGGGGAGCGTTTAAAAACTTCCAGTTCCCCAGACCCTACCCAGAGCCCTTTGAATCAGAATCTCTCAGGACTGAGTTCCTCCTCCTTTCTCACTGTCCAGGATTATTAGTTCAGCCGGTATGTATTGGGCACCTACTGTGTACCACCTACTGTGCAGCAGGGGCTGGGAATACAGGGTGAGCAAGACAGATGAGGCCCTCTCGTAAATGAAGGAGATTCTTTTCAATCTGATAGGGGCGTTGGGGGAAGCCTCCGGAGGGGTCGCATTTGACCCCGGGGATGTGGCTTTCCTTCCCTCTTCTCCTCCTGCCTTTCTTTCTTCTCTTCTTCACCCCCATCACTTCTTCATGACGCCTTTTGCCCTAACACCAACTTTGTGCTACACTCTGGGCAGACAGATTTGAACAAGCCAGGTTGTCCCCTGCCCTCACTGAGCTCTCTGTTGACCATGGGGCGAGGAAAGACATCCATACCCAGGTGATCATGTGGCAGTGCGCTGGGTGGTGACAGGGAAGGCTGGAGGCCAGAAGGGAGTGGTCATGGAAAACTCCTGAAGTCAGTGATGTCTTGGCTGAGGCACGAGGGGAGTATAAATTGGACTTAGCCAGGTAGTGTCCCAGGTAGAGGAAACAGTATGTGCAAATGTCTAGAGAAGAAAGAGAACTGATGCTTAACTGAAACCTCCAGTCTACCTTTTTTTTTTT
>NW_007727127.1:79162-79938 GCF_000696425.1 Galeopterus variegatus | reverse complement strand
ATCGCAACCCTCAGTGTCGCGCCCGTACCGCAACCGGCAACGGGATCGCAACCCTCAGTGTTGCGCCAGCACCGCGCTCAACCAGTGAGTGGACTGGTCTCTATATGGGATCCAAACCCTCGGCGGGAGTGCCGCCGCGCTCCCAAGTGCCGCACTCTACCGAGTGCGCCACTGGGCCGGCCCTCCAGTCTACCTTTTCCCTCCATCTCCCCAGCCTCCCCTTAGGGATGGTGCTTTGGGGGGTTCCCAATTTCTGCAGCCACAAGTGGCCAGAAGTGGCACTTGCAAACAGAAGCCATGCCCTTTGATGCATTATTATCATTTAACAAACTTTTCACTGAGATTTAGAAATAAATGTATGCATATTATAGGTTATAGTGTTTTGTATGAATAGATAATACACACAGTAGATCATGTACATGGTTCAAAACATATAAGGCCTGAAGAGGTGTGTAGTGAAACCTTTCCCTCCATCCCTGTCCCTGAGCCACCCAGTTCCTTTCCCCAGAGGCAACCATGTTGCCAGCTTCTTGTGTATTTGTCTGGAGATATTCTGTGCATATACAAGCAAATCAAATTTAGATTATCTCTGCATTTTTACAAAAATTTTGTTATATGCCTAGCTTTGCACCTTGCATTTTTCACCTAACAATATACCTTGGAGATAGTTCTGTATTTACACACTGGAGCTGTGCAATTGTTGGTTTTATGGCCACACTCTAACTGTATTTAACCAGATCTCTATAGATAGACATTTTGGTTATTTCTTTTCTTTT
>NW_007727127.1:76524-78352 GCF_000696425.1 Galeopterus variegatus | reverse complement strand
TTTCTTTTCTTTTTTTCTTTTACTGTTACGAACAATTCTTCAGCCAATAACCTTGTATAATTTGCATCTGTTCAAGTATGTCTATAGGATAAACTCTTCAAAGTGGGATTTCTGGGTCAGAGGGTATGTGTGTTTATAATATCAATGGACATTGTCAACCCCCCTGCAGAGAGGCAGTACTGGTTTTCCCTTGAACCAGCAGTGTCAGAAGGTGACTGAGAGCCCCTTAAAAAGATGTTGCCTGCAGGTCCCCACCTGGGCAAGAGCCTAGACTCCCTCCAGTCACCCCACAGATCCTGAGCACAGGCTGCCAGTGGGTGAGGCCTTCTTGTGGGCCAGACCCTTAATCTTTTGCTTCCTAAACTTGCTTAATTATCAGAATCACCTGATAATGAGTGATGCTTGAAATACAAATTCCTGGGCCTCCTCCCAAACTCGCTTTATGAGAATCTCCAGGGGAGATCCCGGTATTTGTATTTTTAATAAGCTCCCCAGGTGATGCTTCTGATTCTGGCAGATCTGGTACACGCTGATTAACACAGTCTTATTTAATCCCCCCTCCCCACCTGCCCTCCCACTTGAAGGTCATTATTCCCATTTAAGAGGTGAACAGATCAAGGTTCGGAGTTGAGTGGTCCCAGAGAGAGTCAGGAAGCATCCGCCCTCTGCAGCTGCTGAGACCTCATATGTACTCTTGCTTTGTGTTTGCTTTTAGGAGCTCCCATCTCATGGGGCCTGTGGCTTGGCTGCTCCCTGATGGTTCTCATGGCCAAGCCCCTGTGGTGAGTGGCTTCAGTGCATTGCCCCATGGTGCTGCAAGCAGCCGGCCAAGGTGTGTAGAGACACAGGATGCTTCAGACTGTGGGAGAGCCCTACCTGAACCCAGAGCCTCAACTAGGGCAGTGACACCCCAGGGCCTTGACATTTAAAAGGCACCAAAAGGAAAAATAATTGTTAAAAATGATGTTGCAGAATTTTAAGCCAGCCTGTGTTCTCAGCAGGGAGCCCTTCTCTGTCCTGCTTCAGCCTCTTTTATTTTCCAGCTTGGAGACAGAGGAGCTTTGGGGAGGGAACGGTGCTTTCTGTTGGCAGCATGAGGACCTCACGTGCAGATTCCTGCCCTCCCTCCAGAGAGAAGCCGGAGAGAGGTGGGAGCAGGAAAAGGCGTTGTTGTAGCCAGGGCCTGATCTGGTTTCTGCTCTGGCTTAATTTCACTTCTTTGGAGCTCCAGGCTGCATTGGATTTCTCTTTCTTCAACATTTAGCAGAGCTGAAATAAATGAATCCCTCAACAGAAGCCAATATTCCTGCCTGATTGCTGGGGCTAATTGATGTGTTGTGGGCATCACATTGCTTGGAAATTAAAACATTTAACATGGCTCAACATTAAATCAATTTTTAAATTCATTTTCCAGAATGCCTTCCATTTCCTTGGGAATCAGCTGAATGAAGGTTGTGGAGTTATCAGTTAAGCTTTCAAAATATTCCTTTTTAAAAATAATTTTGGTGGGGGTGGTGGCTCTTCTTGTTTTAAGTTGGTTTGGGGGATTGGTTGAAATGAAAAAGGTACAGTGGGTAAGTTGGCCACCGATGTGGTTCTGAGCAAACTGAGCAAACTTAGCCCCCTGGCACAATCCTTCTGGGATGAAGTTCCTTCTGGGATGCAGTACCTTCTGGAAATTGCCAGGGTGCCCTCGGCCTTAGGTGTAGGACATCAGAGCTGAGGAAAGGGGGACAACAGGGGTATTTGCCACCTCTCAGGTGTTACGCCTTTGCAAAGACAGCAGTCGAAGCTGCTTGGCTCAGCATTCCTCAGTTGGCAAGTGTGG
>NW_007727127.1:73960-76091 GCF_000696425.1 Galeopterus variegatus | reverse complement strand
TGGCCACCGATGTGGTTCTGAGCAAACTGAGCAAACTTAGCCCCCTGGCACAATCCTTCTGCGATGAAGTTCCTTCTGGGATGCAGTACCTTCTGGAAATTGCCAGGATGCCCTCGGCCTTAGGTGTAGGACATCAGAGCTGAGGAAAGGGGGACAACAGGGGTATTTGCCACCTCTCAGGTGTTATGCCTTTGCAAAGACAGCAGTCGAAGCTGCTTGGCTCAGCATTCCTCAGTTGGCAAGTGTGGCATCTTGGATGCTTCTGTCCTGCCACTGGCACATCTGGGTTCTTCTCTCAGTAACCCCTCTACAGTAAATGTCTCATCTGGAGAAGAGAAAAAAAGGCCCACATGAGTTTCCAAAAACCTGTGGTGTTCCATAAGAGGTGAGTGGTTTTTACAAAGCAGCATTATAGCTATTGTAGAGTCCGATATGTTTTCACATGTCACACATGGTTATTATGGAAAAGTAAAAGATTGCAGCATGGAGGTGTGGTCACATGGGTGTTATTTAGAGTCCGATTTGGTTTTCTTTCATCTTGGTGGGGAAGTGGCAGCTAATGTTGCTTTTCAAGGAAAAACAGATCATTTATCTTGTTACAAACAACACCAGCCTCCAGTTTGGCTGGGCTGGACCAGCACCTGGAGAGGATGCGGGATGAGAATGTGTCTGCGCAAATTCCGATCAGAAAGGCCTTGGATCTTACTCGATATTCCTACTTTCTACTGGCCTTGGATTATCATGGACACATAAAAGCGAACAGTAGTAGAAACAACTTCCCTTGAGCCAGACTTCCCACTGCCAATTTCGTGTAACTTTGTATCTCACGTTAGTTTTTGATCACTTATTTCTGGTCTAATTCCTGGATCATTTTCCCCATCTTGAATAATAATAAAAGCTGCTCATTATCTCATTCATCATTACAACCCTGCCAGGTAGATACTGTTAATAATTCCCCTTTTCCAGACAACGGGACTGAGCCCGAGAGAGGTTGGGGAACTCTTGTCTAAGCCTCCCAGATAGCAAGGACTTGAATCCTGGCTTCTTTTTCTCTGCACTGTGCTGACTCCTGGATGGGTATTCTTTAACTTCTCTAACAAGTTAGATCAGAGAGAGATTCTGCAAATCTCATCACCTCCTCCTCTGGCGGGAGGCCAGCTTGCCTCGCAGCATGTATAATTGGTGATCGCCTCCGGCAGGAAGACAAATCTAGTTTATGCCCTGCAGGCCTCCCAGGGTCTCAGGTTGAAATGTACAGTCCTTTGCATGCAGGAAAACAGCGGGTCACACTGGAAGGGTCTGCTTTCATTCACCTTCCAATGTCAACCCTTCCAATGGACGCCCAGCCTCCACCTCTACAGCTTCCCCCAGCTGGATGCAGGGATTATGGTCACTTGCCAGCAGGTTAGAGTGTGCTGGTCGTAGTTCTGATTGGTCGGGACCTCTGTCATACTGGCTACTAAATATTTTGAATATTAGCCCAGCTAGATCCTTTTGAAGACCTCCCACCTTCAGACCCACTCTGGACACTGAGCCTGGCTTGATGGGGGCAGGAAGTTTTCCTGTTACTTACCGTCCAGCAGGATTTTGAATTAAGTTATTCTTTCTAGTCCTGGTACATAGGGGTTGAGCCATAGCAGCCAGTAAAGGGCTGTGCTGCCAGAGGGAGGATGCTGTGTCTTGGGGTGTGTGTGTATTTGTGTATGTGTGTTTACTCGGCTTTACTGAAGAAATGCTGTCATGGAAGTGAATTACAACACAGTAAACAACTTAATATTAATTACTAGACATTTTTTTGGCCTTAAAAGTTATTTGCCCATCCTTGCCTCTTGAGGGGCCTCTAAAAACACCTATATTTCCTTCCCCCCATAAAAATATATATCATATATATTTTATATATACAGGGGTCTTCAAAAGTTCATGGAAATATATTATCTTTTAATTCTATTTTTCTGTGGACTTTTTGAAGTACCCTCATATGATATATGTCATAGATGTATGATAAAAATTTAAGCATTGCAGAATTTCCAGGTCATACAATGTCTAGTTGGGACAGCTACAAAGTGTGTGTCTTGAAGTAGTCCTGAAGTCTGTACACCCTCTACGAATCTATTCAGGATGTCCAGTGATT
>NW_007727127.1:71395-73125 GCF_000696425.1 Galeopterus variegatus | reverse complement strand
TCTTGAAGTAGTCCTGAAGTCTGTACACCCTCTACGAATCTATTCAGGATGTCCAGTGATTCCTGGGGTTCTTCACCCACCATAGATGGCTCATTTTATACTTCTCTGCCTCCAGCACCCTAACTACTGATTGTTCTAGGAAGGGATGTGGACTTGTCAGCTCACCAGCAGGTGAGGTCTGTATTTGCCTTCACTTCCATGAACCAAACTAGAAAGAAGCTGATAGAATACGGAGGTAAGCAATGGTGGGGCTGTCCTTTCCCAGGAGAACTCTGGCCTTGGGGCATTCCCTCCAGTCTCTGAGACTCTCTGGAACATCCCTATGTGTGGTGGACTAGATGATTGTCCCCGACTCTTCTGCTTGCTCCCTTTGTTAGGGTCACACATCCAAGCCTTTGCCATGTGACTTTGTAGTGCATCCAGCAGGTAGCATAGGGCATCCTTCCCCACCCTGCCAACGCCAGCCTTTGGTCATTGGAATGTGAGCAGACACGACATATCCCACCAGCAGAAGTTTGAAATGTGCTTGCATGATTTGGTTCGACCTCTTGGTAATTGCTTCTCCATGTGAAGGGACAGGTGGAGAAGACCAGAACGCAGGCAGAAAGACAAGCAAGTGCAAAGACCCAGAGGCAGGATTGCAGCTTGGTGTGTTTGAGGACTGGCAAGGTGGCTACATGGCTGGGACCAAGGAGTGTGGGTGCTGAGGTAGAAGATGAGGCTGAAGAGGTGGCGGGGCCAGACTGGCAGGGCTGGTGGGCTTCACAGGGCTTTGCTTTGTGGCTCTGAATGAAATGAAGGTGGGAGGAGGTGGGGCCCACATGGGGTCTTTGCCTTTACAGTGCTCTTGCCAAGACACCAGGGTGACTTAGGAAAAGCAGCTACGGCTCCTGGAGCTCCTCTTGCTTCTATCTCACATTCTCTATGTATTGCCTGGCTTCCCTTAGTTGCCATCCTGCTGCCTCCTTGAAAAGGAGCCCTTCCATCATTTCAGTTTGACAAACATTGTCTTAGAAGGTTTGATGTGGCGTCTTGTTTCCCGGCTCTTCCCTGTATTCCATGTACGGAGAGAGACCATCGTCACCACCACACTGCTAGCTCCTGACGACGGATCTCCTCCTCCTGCCCACAGCAGGCGTGTGAGCAGCCAGGCGGGCGGGGGTCCCTCTGCATCACCTATAGGACGTGTGTTGGACCCTCTTGACTCATGTAACTGTCAAGAGTGGGGATAGATCGGTCCTGGATTCAGAGCTGGCTGGATCCAGGACCTCGAGCAACATCTCGAGGATTCAGTCTCCCTCTTGCTGACTCCTGACTCTGCATTCTTTTTTCTTTTTTAAATTAATTAATTTTTATTGAAACAGTCAATTGTGCATGTCTGTGGGGTACAGAGTTGACTATCGATACCTGTGTGCAGTATGTGATAAGGACATCCTCAAATCAGGATAAGTAGTACATTCAACATTATACAATGTAGTCGTCCTTTGTGGCCCCTTTACCAATTCCTCCCTTGCCTCCTCTTCCTCCCCCTTTCCACCTCTGGTAACCTCAGTTCTGTTCTCTCCGTTTGAAAGTTCAACATATTATTGTGATGGTTGTGTCTTTCTTTTAAAAATTATTTATTTTTTTATTTCCCATTTATGAGTGAGAACATGTGGTATTTCTCTTTCTGTGCCTAGCTTATTTCACTTATAATTTTCTCCAAGCTCATCCACATTGCTGTGAGTGGC
>NW_007727127.1:63305-70296 GCF_000696425.1 Galeopterus variegatus | reverse complement strand
CCCCCCCCCCCCCCCCCCTCGAGTGCCAGCAGGACTGGTGGATGGGATGGAACATCCCTCCCACAACTGGGTTACTAATCAGTTGACTTTGAGTTAATCAAAAGGGAGATCTGGGTGGTCTGACCTAATCAAGTGACTTTTGAAAGGGACTAGGCTCTTCCTGAAATCAGAGACAATCCAAGTGTGAGAAAGCTTATGGAGGGGCCAGAGGGCAGGGACCTAGGGCGGCCTTTAGGAGGTAAGAGAGCAAGAAAACGAGAACCTCAGTGCTATAATCACAATGAACGGAAGTCTGGAAACAACTAGTGATCTTGGAACAGGGCCCTGAGCTTTAAATGAGACTGCAGCCCCAGCTGACACCTTGATTTCAGCCCAGTGAGACCCTGAGCCTCCAAGCTGTACTTGGACTTATGACCTACAAAGCTATGAGGTAATACATTTGTGTTGTTTTAAGCTGCTACAGTGTGTCAATTTGTTACACAGCAATAGAAAATTAATACACAGAATAAGGGGAAAATACTGGGTAGGCCAAAGCGACTGATGTATATGATCAACGAGAGATAGGCAGCTGTCTTTAGTTGAAATATACTAGCTCTGGAATTTAAGCTTAGCCTGGAAAGTATGAGCACATCTGTGAACCCTGCCCTGGAAAGAAGTTTCCGTGGGTGGGCATTCTGTTCTGTTTCAGCTCCTCTTTCTAGGATCTTTTGCTTCTTACAACGAGGGGGGCCTGGTATGTTTGCTTATCTTCTGCATTGTCATTTATAGTGATTCAGCATCAGTGCCTCCTTCCTCACGATACTGTGAATTTTCTTTGGGGTAACACTCTTTTCAGGCTCTCATTCCAGTGGCTGAGATGGAGTTAAGCCCAGCTTCAGCTCCAGTGGCGGGCCCTGAATCATTTTAAGCCAATCAGCATTTCCCATTCCCCAGGCCGTAGTGATTGATTCAGGGATGGGGCAGTGAGAGCCAGGCCTTGGATTTGTATTCAACTGTTGGAGTAGAGAGAGAGAGACTCTTTCCTTCTGGACATGAACTGGTCAGCTTTCTTAAAATAGTGAGAAGAGAAGCTTTGTGAAGGAACAGAATTAAGAAATGGAATAAGAAAAACTGGGTCCTGGGAAAAGTTTTTGTAGCCTGGATCAAACCATACCTGCATGTGTTCCCCTGGACCGTTCAGTTACATGAACAAACTTGAGTTGGCTTCTCCTTCCAGTGTATTTTCCTTAATTATTGGATGCCCACAAATTGTTTTTTATTGTGAATGCAGCTGATGACAAAATAGCCTGTTTTCTCTCTAACCAGAACAAATAGGGCACCTCGGTTTCACAGGAACCTAACAGAACCAATCTTTACCCTGAATTCTGCCCTGATGTACCTGAGCGCCTGATGGGTTACAGGGATCCTGTTTTTGAAAAATTTCTTTACGCAGATGACAAAACAGTGAAACTGTGTGTGAGGCTTGCATCTTAAGCCCTGGGCTTGTTCTGGAGATCTACTCTTTCTGCTCCCCAGGGCCTTTCCTTTTTGGGAATTTGGCCTCAGGGGTCTGAGTCATACCCAAGTGACTCCAGGTACCCAAGCTTGGATGCAGGTCTGTTTGTCCAACTGGGCCAGTGCTTCCTGTCCCCTGAGGATAGCCAATACCATCTCCTGCTTTTCTTCCTCCTGATTTAGCATCACACAGGGCAAGAATTCTGGGCCGGAGGGGAGGGGCCTTTCATTCCCTTGTATGGTGTGAGTCTGCTTACACAGCAGCCTGTTCTTATCTTGTCTGATTTTCTGAACAGCATCAAGCATCACCTTGTCATAAGTCTCATTGTGAAGGCTCCTCTGGTCTTCACATAGATGCAGCAGTCTTTTCTCTTTGATAGTGTATAGTCATGAATTTAACATCCCTGACCATCTCCATAATCAAACACCAGCATACCTGTGTTGAGTATGTAGCCATAGAAATGAAAGAAGAGAAGCTTGGAAATGATATGTAATGATGCTGCATCCTGACACTGGGCCCTGTGAACATACTAAGGTTCTTCACGCCCCACCTCCCCCTTAGGCCTGCCACACTTGCAAAATCCTGTGGCATGCTCAGAGACCTCTGCACTTTCCCACAGTGCCTCTAGTTTTGGGTGACAGTAGTTTCTTCCAGTGGCTCCAATGCTTCCTTAGTCCAGGCTCTGGGATTCTCTCTTGGTGGATGCAGCAGTGTGGGGCTGAGGTTGGGGGCTTTAGTCCTCCTCAGCACACTGCCGGGGACCCCTCTAGAGAAGACTTTAACTTTAAAAGGCTATTTTGTGTTTCTCCATGTGGGTTTCTGCATACCAGATTCTGAGAGCCTATGGTGTCTGCTCATTCCCAGAACTGTTATGACTTCTAACTTTGAAAAAGCTCATATCAAGCTGTCTGGCTTTTTGTTTATGTTTTGGATACTTTCTGCTTGTAACTCCGAATCCACTGTCAACTCTTCTCAACTCCGCTCTGCCTCTAGCTTCCAGCTGAGATTGACCAGGGGGCACCCAGCAGGAGATTGGAGGTGGAAGGAGAGGACAGGGTATTTATTTCCCAGTTCCCTTCCTGCTAGGCAGAGGGTTGGCAGTGTCTTGATTGCTCCCGTTGGGCAGCTCTTTCTCACAGCTACACCTCTCTCTGGGTTCCAGGGGTCTCTTGCTCCCCTTTCCTTTTAGACCTGGGCGGTAAGGGCTGTTGGTCATTCCAGGGCATTTCCCATCCTTTGTTTTCTCTTAACCTGCACACAGCTCTGTAAATAGTTTCTTCCCTAAACTGTCCTCAATTATCCCCATCAGAATGTGCTGTCCGTTTCCTGCCAGGACGTGACTACTCCATTTCAAATATCCCATATCAAAGAGTGCACCCCTAAATGCTGCAGAAAAGTTTCCCAGTGTCCCTATGATTTGAGGGGGAGCTCCAGCATGGCCTGAATTAATGCTGCCCATTTTATCTCATCAAGTGTGTCACGGATGTCATGAAGAAGCCTACCTCTTCCTTCTGGCTTGGGGGACAGCCACGCACTGCTGTAATTAATGATTCTGGACACAATCCTCAAATTAACCTGGGTATCAGCTGAGTCTATCTAGCCAGTGAGGAGTCCCCCCATTTCCATGGCCAAGGAAAACCAAAACCTCACCAGGATTTCTGCAATCCCTGCCTCTGAGCTCTTCCTAATTATAGGCTATTAATGCACCTCATCTCCCCAGGTGTGAATCTTCTCAAATAATCCATTTATACAATGCACTAGTGGGTAATTGTAGTAGACAGCTTCTAAGATGGTCCCAAATGATCCCTGCCTGCTGTGTGACCCCTGCCCTGAGTGTGTGGGCTGGACCTAGTGACTTGCTTTTAATTAGGAGAACACAGCAAAAATGATGGGATGTCACTTCTGAGATTAGTTTACCGGAGATGGGACTTCTGTCTTTTTGGCACATACTCTGTCTTGCCCTCTCAATTGCTTGCTCTGATAAATCAAGCTGCCATGTCGTGAGCTGCCCTATGGACAGGCCCACAAAGCAAGGACCTGAGGGTGGCCTCTGACACCAGCTGGTGAGAAACTGAATCCTGCCAGATCACGTGAATGTGCTTGGAAGTGGATCCTTCCCCAGTCGAGCCTTAAGAGGAAACCTGGCTGATAGGAAACCTGGCTGAATTTATGACCCTGAAGCAGAGGGCCCAGCTAATCCATGCTCAAATTCCTGACCCACAGAAACTGTGAGATAATAAATGTGTGTTGTCTTAAGCTAAGTTTTGGTAGAATTTGTCACACAGCAATAGATAGCCAATACAGCTGTGTAGGTTTTACTGATGATTCCAATGGGGAGACCAAAGTGAAATTTACATTGCACACAACAAGTAACTAACCAATTCACCTGGCAATTTGGTGCATCCTCAGCTCGCAATGCTGAGGGATCCTCTCTCGTATTCTTGTTTTCTCTCAATACCGTTCTTCAATTTTGCCATGTCCAGCTTCATTGGATATGATCATCTTTCTCTGGGTTTCCTATTTCTCTTTCCTTTTGGCAAAGAATTTTAGTTCTTTCTGACTTCTACTCCCAGACTTGTTGACAAACTCCTCAAGGTGTTCAGCAGGGAAAAAAAAAAAAAAACCCTCCCTATCAACGCAGCCCATCTTTCTTGGGCAGTAGTGAGGATTATAAATATATAAAATATCAGTTACGTAAGTCTCTCAGCTTCGTCTTGCATCGATTGCTATTCAACAGCTTAGAGCTATTGAAAAATTCATGCAAACAAAATTTTAATGTAACAAAGAAAATGTGCTTATGACACTGTTCAAATCAACTTATCATGTCATATGTGAAGGAGAAGTACATTCCACTGGAGAAAAGCTTTTAAAACCCTCTGCTTTTTGACATTTCAACCAGTATGTTAGATAAGAAGGCTGCTGCAGAAATACAGTTAGAAAAGAGTTCAAGAATATGTACCCATTGAACTTGATGAAATAATTTTAGAGGCTGAGGCTGTGAAATCTTTACAGTGAAACTGTAGAGACACTGTAGAGCTCCTGTTTTGCAGATTTTGATTTGGTTGGTTCATGCAGGCAAACCCTGGGTGAGCTGAGACTTTGTTAAAAACCTAACACATACCCAGCAAGAAAGATAAATGTAGGTGTTTACACCAGTGTTTTAAACATGTGATCCAATAAGTCAGCAAAAATGCAGTGAAGTAATTATAGTAATGTTTAAAAAAAGAAAAAGGAGCAGGAAAATCTTCAGGAGCAGGATTTGTGTAAAATACATCTGAATGTGGCTATTCTGACTGCTCTACCTGAAGGTGAGGCACCACCAGGTCTCACCTGGATTCCTGCGAGAACTTTCTAGCTCTTCTCTCTACCTCAGACTTGCCTCCTTTGGGTCTATTTTCAGCACAGCAACTTAAGAGTGATACTTAAAAAAAAAAAAGGATGCAGGGCTCGTGCAGTGCTTAGAGAGTGAAATCAAAATGAAAGATCCTGAAGTCGCCTACACGGCTGAACACACTCAGTCTCCCACCCTGGCTTGTCAGTGCTGTTACTTACATCAGCCACGCTGGCCCCCTCCCTGTCCCTCCTGTACTTCAGACCTGCTCCTGCCTCACGGTTTTGGCCTTGCTGGCTGCTCTCTCTGCCTCCAAGGTGCCTCCACCAGATTCCCTCCTGGCTTGCTCACTTATACTTCCTTCAGGTCTTTGCTCAAATGTCACTTCTTGGCCACCTTCCTGACCACTCCACATAAAAGTGCATTCCTGACATTTTCTGTTTTTCTTCCCTGCTTCATTTTTCTCTGTAGCACCCCTGATGTTTTACATAGTTTACAGTCATGCATTGCTTAATAATGGGGGTGTGTTCTGAGAAATGTGTCATTAGCTGATTTCATTGTTGTGTGAACATAGCAGAGTGTACTTACACAAACCTAGATGGTGTAGCCTACCACACACCTAGGCTATAGGGTGTAGCCTATGGCTTCTAGGCTACAAACCTGTACAGCATGTTACTGTACTGAATCCTGTAGGCAGTTGTAACAATGGTAAGTATTTGTGTATCTAAATGTACCTAGGAGGGGTGGGGCATGATGACAGACTAGAGGTGCCGAGTGTGCAGTCCTGCCACAGAAAGTGACCAGAGCAAGGAATAGAAAGCTAAGTACAGAGGAGAGTGTTGGTGGGAGAGCATGGGAGGGCAGTGGGAGCCTGGTGAGGACCCTGTGGAGTGTGAAAACCAAGCAGGGTGCAGTAGAGGAGGAAAAGGCAGATGGTTTCAGCCACCACCATGTCTCCAACACCAGGATCAGCCAGGAGGAAATCTCCCTTGCAGAGGAAAGAATCTGCTCTGCTGTGAGCACTTCACAGTGGTAACCCTCCTCCTGCCCCTTTCCAGCCTGCCCCCACCACCGCTGTGGTTGCCTGTGCCATTGTCTAGTTCCAGAGCCATGGCCCTTCTCCCTACACGGGAGTTTGTCCCAGGTAGGGCACCCCACCATGTGGCCCATACTAGCCACCTGCATGGCTCCAGAATTCCAGCTTTCTGTACGGCTTCAGCCGCCCCAGCTGCCTGCACAGCTCCAGACATCCAGATGCCCATATGGTCCCAGCTGCTTTGGCTGCCCACATGCCCCCATCCGCCCATGTGGGCTCAGCCACGTGCATGGCCCCAGCCACAGATGTAGCTGCCAGTGCCCCCTGGAACTACTGAGTCTGTCCGGAACTACTGAGTCTACCCAGAACAGCTGAGTGTACCCAGAACTACTGAAACTAATGAGTCTACTTGGAACTAAAACTAAAATACCCCACCTAATGGAGGGGGAGTCTCACTCCTCAAAAGCCACTCCAGAGTAATAGAAGAAGCAACTGCTCCACCAGGTGACTAGACATCAATGTAAGGATACTAGAAATATGAAAAGCAAGAAAATATGACACCACCAAAGGAACACTGGAATTCTTAAATATCAGTCCCCAACAATAGGAAACCCTTGAAATGTCTGAAAAGGAATTCTGAGTAATTATCTTAAAGAAACTCAGTGAGGTACAACAAGACTCAGACGACACAATGAAATGAGAAAAACAATCCAGGACATGAAGGAGGAAATTTACAAAGAGATAAATACCATAAAAAAGAATGTAACAGGACTCCTGGAACTGAAAGACTCATTCAACAAAATAAAAGCTACAATTGAGAGTGTAAGCAGCAGGCTAGAGCAAGTGGAAGAAAGAATTTCTGATCTTGAAGACGGTCTTTTCAAAATAACCCAAGCAGAGAGAGAGAGAGAGAGAGAGAGAGAGAGAGAGAGAGAGAAGAATAAAAATAAAATGAGGAAAATCTAAGAGAGCTAGCAGACAACCTTAGGTGCGCACACCTCTGAGTCATGGGTGTTCTGGAGGGGGAGGAGAAAGGAAAAGGCATTGAGAACATATTCAATGAAATAACAGTATAGAAAGTAGTAGCTGTTAAGGAGATATCAGCATCCTAGAAATAGTTCAGGAAAAT